>NC_080203.1:69059459-69362489 GCF_030028045.1 Hippopotamus amphibius kiboko | reverse complement strand
ACTTTATAAAATTTTGGCCTTTAAAGAAGCTCTGAGCAAAAGAGAGAAAATGTGTATCTGTGGTTTTTGTTATATTAACCTTCTTATTTACCATTTCTCATTTCCTTTGCCTCCTCTCTTACTGAACTCCTCCTTGACAATTATCTTTCAGATATCTGGGCTTCCTTACTTTTTCTTGACTATATCAGACCACTCATGTCTTAGTTCTTTTGTTTTAAGTATCCCCCAACACTTACCAGGAATATTTCTTTCCCAAATAATCATGCGGTTAATTCTCTTATCACTTTCAAGCCTTTGCATAAATTCAATCTTTTCAATGAGAACTACTCTGCCCTTCTTTAAAACTGCAGCCTTCTCCTTACATTCTACTTCCAACACTCCTAACTTCCCTTGCCCTGCTCTATTTGCTCTCATTTTTCAATATCACTTACCTGTTTCTAACATATTGAGAAATATACTAGCTTATTACATTTATTTATTGTCTTTCTCCCCTTCACATGGTAAGATATAAATTCTATTATTGCAAGGATCTGTCTAGTCTGGTGTTTGGTGTCTCTCTGGTACATAGCACTGAGTCAAGCCCATGGTAGGTAATCAATTAATATTGATTGAATGAATAACTGGATGGCACCCCAGCCTCTAATATTTTCTCCTTCAAATCTCTTCTTCTCACTGAAAGTACAGGGACATTCCAAAAACTGCAAATCTGATTGTTTCTCTCATTTCCCTTGTTTAAAACTGCTACTGGTTTCCCCTTGACAGGGTACATGTAGGGGAGAATAAGGGAAAGTAAAACTGAAAACAAGATGGTGACAGATCTTTTTGGGGTCTTGAAAGCAAGGATAAGTTATTTAGGTATAATTCTGTAGTTAATATGGATCCATTGAAGATTTTCAAGTAGGAGAGTAATATCATAGTTTTATTACAGTAAGAATCCTTAGGAGATAATTGTGACAAGTAGATTAGAATGGGGAGATTGAAGGCTGGGAGACTAATTATGAAACCCTTTCCAGTAAGTTTTAATAAAAAATAGTCACCTATATCATCATCATCCCATTCATGAGTAGAGCACTTGAGAGTTGACAAATTGCTTTCTTCAAATTATACTATATTCTCCTCAAAATAACCCTATAAGTAGCAGGGTAAGGATTATTATCATCATTAGTTTCTAGATAAACTATCTGAGGCCCAGAAGATTAGATTGCTCAAAATCATAAAATGTAATAGTAGACCTGGTTTCTCTAATTCTAGGTCCAGTGAGCTTTCAATTTTTTATTCACAACAAAGATATTATATAGATAGATAGATAGATAGATAGATATAGATAGATATAGATAGATGATATATATAATATCATCTATACAAGGCCCCAAATCTGCTTTCAAGAGAGAGTCCCTAGATGTATGGGGCTATTTAAAGTTTAATTAATTAAAATTAAATAAAAATAAAAATTCTAGTTCCCTAGTCACTAACCACATTGCGAGTATTTAATAGCCAAATGTGGCCTATAGTTACTGTATTGAAACTCTTGGAAAGTTTCATTGGACAGCAATAGCCCAGATACTTATTCTTATGTTCACTGAAATTTAAATTTGTTAGACAAAGTCTTCAGGCCAAACTGAGGCTCTGGAATCCCTTCATATTAGCTACTGAATTCAGCTGGAATATTTGAGTTCTTCCTAAAATCATTTTGAATTAAGGGACTCCAAATTCATCCTATTTTTCTGGAAATATTGGGAAACCAACAATTCAGCCACGCATTAGATTAAACATCTGTCCCAAGGTAGAAGCTGTGGAGAGTAAAGAGTGGGATGAAGATGATAGAGGTTGGCAGGTAGGGTCAGGAAGGTAGAATGTTTATTTTAGAGAATCAAAGTTGAAATGGCCACAGACAGTGCTAGGTACTGAAGGGATTGTCTGAGAAGAAAACAGAGTAGAGTCCAGGGAGGTTAGATAAGACCAAAACAAACAGGCAAGTCCAAAGCTAAGCTAGAGAGAATCAGAGAGTAGTAAATCATAGGAAAATCATAGGAAACTATGACACAGAAAACAATGAGGTGAACTTTGGCCCTGGGAAAAGAATGCTCTCTTTTTTTGTTACTCTCATGGATCCATAGGGAAATCTAGGCTCACAGATACCTGCTGCTCCAGAATGTCTAAGCCAAGGGTTAGAATTGGATCATTGGACTTTTTTTATATAAATTTATTTATTTATTTATTTTACTGGCTGTGTTGGGTCTTTTTTGCTGTGTGCAGGCTTTCTTTTAGTTGCGGTAAGTGGGGACTACTCTTCGTTATGGTGCATGGGCTCCTTATTGCCGTGGCTTCTCTTGTTGTGGAGCACAGGCTCTAGGTGTGTGGGCTTCAGTAGTTGCAGTACATGGGCTCCATAGTTGTGGCTCACGGGCTCTAAAGCACAGGCTCAATAGTTGTGGTGCATGAGCTTAGTTGCTCTGCAGCATGTGGGATCTTCCTGGAGCAGGGATCAAACCCGTGTCCCCTGCATTGGCAGGTGGATTCTCAACCACTGTGCCACCTAGGAAGCCCTCATTGGACTTTTTTTCTGCCCAATATTTGAAAGAATCTGAATTGAATGCCATTTATTCTACTGTGATGCATACATTTTCCTGTTTACCACATACTCTCTCCTCTCCTCTACCAAGCACTAGTTGGGCTTGTGCCCATCATTTACACACTATGTTAACTGTTTGGGCTCTTGAAGGCATTTGAGTTTTTGATCTCTGGCCTATGCCTTGCTGGTGCAACACTTTCCTTTAAAATTAAGGCAAAAGTGTTAGGTCTCCTAAAATGTTCTTCAACTTGTTTGTATGGGAAGACAACGTGTAAGCTAATTAATCCAGAGTGGCTTGAAATAGGTTTTATAGCACTTTGTGTCCTGGTAATTCAATGGCACATGTTATTACACATTGGTGCAAAGAGGAGGTATACTTATGCAGCATACATAAGTATATATATTTGAACATATATGTGTAACACTGTGGAATCTGAATATGTTAAGAATTCAAGGAAAAGTCAGTATAAACTGAAATAATGGAATAAGGCTTCTTGATGGAGACAGAACATAAATTGGATCCTGAAGGATAAGTAGGGTTTAAACTAAGAAAAGGGAATTGAGAGGCATTCTAGGTTAAGCCATCTGAAAATTCTACTATTTAATGTCTTTACACATAAAACAGAAATTTTATATGGTTCAGTCTAATAGCCAAAGGAAGTAGTATTATCAAAGGCATTGAGATAAGGAGCTGACTTGCTGGAGTGGAAGGAAATTTTGGGGAGAAGAGAAAGATAAAGTTAAATGGTTAGGAGGTGGCTAGATTAAGGAACTTCTTATAAGTGGAGCTAAATAGTGTGATCTTGGTTATAGGATACGGAAAATATTGTAAGCTAATTTGCAGAAGATTTACTGGATGAATAAAGTCTGTGTTTGGATGGGGTAAGATGCTATTTGAGGCCAGGCATATGAATGATCATAATCACTTATGGTATAGAGTTTTAATGTTGGCAAAAGTTCATTTGCATATATTTTCGGGCAGTGACACCAATTCAACATTGCTGACTTCTTTCCTCTTTAGAATAGTATTTAGACTAGAAGCATTCACAAACTTCTAGTTACATGTGAATGTACTTCTGAGTAGTGATGACATCAATTAATTTTAAATTTAACATAATTATTCAAATGTTTATCCTTGCAAATTAAATCACTTGAGTGTATATTTGTATATATGAAGACAGAATACATGTTGGTTAGAGAAGGCCAAATGAGCAAGCTCAGGTTTCAATCAATCAATTCATTTATTATAGCTAAACACTGCTACCTGCTGTGCTGGTTTTGACTTTTGTACATTTTTAAATTGTCAAAGTGATTTTATGTCCATAATTAACTATGGGTTAAAATAGGAAACACTAGGAACACTAATACTGACATATATCAATTTAATGAAAAGCATAAAAAAAATTTTGAAAATTTGCCTCAAGATGCTTCTCATCAGATATAGAGAAATGTTGCACTCACCTGATATTCTTATACAACATAGCAAGATATCTCTAATACTCAAGAAACCAATGTAAGAGATAGAAAACAAAGCAAAAGTTATATTTAATTTGGTTTTTCCTTCATAGGAATAAAGATCATCTGCATTATTTGCAAATCATTTAACCTCATTGTTCATAAACAAAACATCAAATTATGTTAATAAATCAGTTGATTTTTAAAAATCCATAAAATCAGGAACTATAAACCTCTGATATTTGACTACATCCATCAATCATTATTCAACTCAATCTAACTTTATTAGACATTGAATTTTTTATGAGTTGCAAAAGCTAAAGAGCCCATGCTATTGTGGAAAATATAATTTTTCAATGTGCAAGAAATATTGTCAGATAATCATTGCTGTTAATTTGACAAATAAATTATCCAATAACACTATGTATCCACAAATAATATGATATATTTGAAGACATGATCCTATGATTAAAGAAAGAGTGAGAAAAAATACAAGATAAGAAAGTTAAGAGATGAGATGTTTGTTTCTAGTCATTTACATATACGTTTGATTCTTGAGCCAGATATGCTACTTTTGAATCTATTTCTTCCCAAATCACACTTTTACTTAACTAATTTATGTTTATTAATGTGTATTAATTTTCAAGGGAAAAGGTGTCCTTACATAAACTATAATTGTTTTCTTTCAAATTAACTAAAAGTATATTGATATACAGATTTTAAAATGCTTATTTTTATCATGAAATAACTATCCTTCAGAATGAAAACATGAAATGATTTTTCCTTTAATTTTAAGTGGGTTCAAGAGGTTAAGTGTAATTTTAAAGTTTACAAATGGTTTGGAAAACACTGTTTTCAAAGCCATTCAGTTGCTTAAGAAATTGTTTGCTGAAATAAATTATTTTGTATATCCATTCTTAAGGCAGAGAATAGTCATAGCCCTGTACCCCGTTTGCAGAATTTCAGTTTATTATCCCAGAAACTGCATTGGATACACCTAGCAGCCTGCACTGCTGCTGGTCTGTTTTCTTTAGAATCTTTCTTTGACTCGTTTAATGGGTGACTCATCTGAAAGCAATTATTGCGCAAATGAGAACCACATTTCTCACTTTTGCCTACAACTAGTTCCTAGGGGAGCTCTCACTCTTTTCTTTTTTTAAATTCAGGTCAGTTATCACTTTTTAGGGGGCCTTGAAAAATAGCAATAGAAACAGGCTCCCTGGCCATTCATTTAGTCTATCTGTCAGGCCATCTTCCTAGCTTGCACAACCTGCCTTCCCCCAACACTGATGAAATCACAGATGCTAAGGCATTGTCCTTTCAGAGGCATCTAAGTCACCATTGTTTTCCTAGTCATATGTTTTTCTCAGATATTTATCTGAAGTTTCCTTGTGCTTTTTTTACCTCATTATTTTAAATGGTCTCTCCCTGTAACAGGTTAAGTGATAATCTGGAGCCTTTGAAATACACTATACACTAAGGTACTATCTTAGCTGTTGTCTTTCTGGAGCCTCACAAACACCCTGCAAGTTAGAGAGATGATTAGTCTTACCTTATGGACGAGAGGGACAGAGTGGAAGCTGTCCATCTTTGCAGAGGGCTTATTGTGTGCCAGGCCCTTCACCAGGTGTTTTATATACACAATCTCATTTAATTCTTCAGAGGCTGGTGGTGTAGGTTCTGTTACCATCCACATTTACCTGATGAGGAAACACTCTCAGAGTGGTTGTGTAACTTGCCCACAGATACACAGCTAGTAAGTGGCAGAGCCAGGAACTGGGCATAAGACTTTTAGACTACATTTCTGGTTTGAGGTTTAGTTCCTATAAACATACCCTCCCTGGAAAATTCATAAGAGGTTTCTTTGATGCAACTATTCAATCCTAAATTACTCACCCTAACAAGCTCAAAGCTGCATTTTCTCTCAGTCATATCAAGTGCACTCAGCCAATCCATTAGCTAAAAGAAAATATTATCAGGTAAACTCACTGGGGTTGGGGTAAAAGTAGGAAGTGGGGTAATTCTATCTGTATTTCAATACCTTATAGAAGTGAGCACTATTTTTTTAAAATGATGCCTAATTCAGGTTCTCTGGGTTCTTAATTACTTCAACTGACTTTTTTTCAAACTCTTCTCAGGTTGTGTTAAGTTTGTGATGTCAGTTTTCCCACCCAGTTTTGCATCTTCTTCTAATATTAGAGCTCTGTGCTTGGCTTTGGGTAGCTGTAGGTGCCCCCCAAGCATCTCCCATTGTTTGTGCATGGGTCTCTGAAACTAGGGAGCCACACTATCAGTCATCCACTGTCCATGCCCATACACTTGAAATCTATTTGTATCCTACAGCTTAGACCACCACATGCCAAGTTGTGACACCTAGTAAGGCTCCAATCCTGCTGGTGTCCTTCAAATTTTAAGTTCATCTTCCATCCCCACAGAGGTAATGTGCTGTGTAAAAAATGATCAGCTATGTACTATGTAGAAAAATGACATAAAAGATTTGAATCAACTGAGAATTATGTAATGCCAATGGAGGAGTGAATCAATATTGTAAATATATAGTCATTTACTCTCCCATATAACTTAAGTTTAGTGTTAATGAAAATCTCAATAAGATTTTTTTCATGGAAATGATTTTAAAATTTTTATGTTGGAGTAAATGTATAATAGCCAATTCATATTTGGAAAAAAAAAGACACAAGGAGTAGAACTCATTCTATCAGATATTATGCCATATGATAGAACTATTAAAAAGTAAAACAGTGTGGTATTGGTTAAAGACAAAATAAATAGCTCACTGGAATTAAAGAGTTTAGAAACAGATTATATAATTAGTATATGATTATATACAATTAGTATATAGTATATAATTAGCAATTAGTTTATGATATATATGAATCATGAATGTGATAAAATAGTATTTCCAACAGTGGTGAACAAATGGATTATTCAGTTATTCAATTGCTGTTGATTTGGGGAAAAAATAACATTCAAACAATACTTCACAGAGTTCACAAAAGTTAGTTCTGGAATAGAGTCCCCAAAATAAAAAAGGACTAACATAGTAAACAAACTTATGGTTGCCAAAGGGGAGAGAGAGGGGGTTAGAGACAAATTAGGAGTATAGGATTCATAGATACAAACTACTGTACATAAAATAGATAAGCAATAAGGATTTACTGTATACCACAGGGAATTATATTCAATATTTTGTCATAACCTATAATGGAATATAATCTGCAAAAAACCCTGAATCACTATGCTGTATACCTGAAACTAATGCAATATTTTAAATCAAGTATACTTCAATTAAAAAAAATTACAAAAGCATTAAATGAATACATATGATTTGGAGCTTAAGAAGTACTTTTTTAAAAGAAGAAAAACAAAAAGTAAAAATGTAAAGAAAAACATTAATAAATTTGACTATATCACTAAAAAATAAGCAAAAGACATTAACAGACAGATATTTCACCAAACAGGACACATGTGGCAAATAAGCACATTAAAAGACGCTCAATATCCTTAGCCATTAGTGGGATGCAAATTAATACTTCAATGAAATATCAGTACACACCCATCAAAATGTCCAAATGTAAAAAACAAAACAAAACAGGAACAATGCAAAATGCAGGAGAGGATTCAGAGAAACTGGATTACTCATACAATGTTGGTGGGAATGTGAAATTGTACAACTGCTCTGGAAGAGAATGGTGGTTTCCTATATAAAGTTACACATACACTTACCATATGGCCCAACAACTTGAACTCTTAGTCATTTATCCCACAGAAATTGAAACTTATCTTTACAACAAAAACCTGTACACAAATATTCATAGAAGCTTTATTTGTAATAGCCCCACATGAAAATATCCCAGATGCTATTTAGAAGGTTTGTATCCATTCTATGGAATACTATGCAGCAATAAAAAGAAAACTATTGATACATGTGACAACCTGGATGAATCTCAAAGATATTTCATTTAGTGAAAAAAGTAAGTTTCAAAAGGTTTCACACTGTATGATTCCATATATAAGCAATTCCAAAATGACAAAATTATAGAGATGAAGAAGAGATTAGTGGCTGTCAGAGTTTAGGGATGGCAGGGAAGGGGAGGATATAATTATAAAGGGATAGCACATGGAAGATCTTTCTGGTCATAGAATAACTGTGCATGGTGATTGCAGTGCTGGTTATAAGAATCTACACATAAGATTAAAATAGCATAGAAGTGAAAGGGGAAAGATGGCAGCAAAGTAGAAGGATGTGGAATGCATCCCTCTCCACAGATGCATCAGGAATACACCAAAAGATGCAACAATTCCCACAGAGAACCAGCTGAACACAAGCAAATGACCTCAGACACCAGAAAGGACTGCAAAGATCCTGACATAACTGGGTAGGACAGAGGGGAAAAAAGAGAGAGAGAGAAAGAGGAGGAGAAGAAAGGAAAGTACGGGTCCCACACCCAAGAGTGGGGGGATCTGAAACAGAGGAGAGATTGCCAAATTCAGGGAAACATCCCTTATCTGGTGGGGAAACCCCTTCTCCAATGGGGAATTTCCCTGGGTCAGAAGGGAGGCATTTAGGACTGTTCAAAGAGGGTGAAGCGGCTGAGCTGTGGCAGATGCGAAAGAGTGAGAAACAAAGAGAGTCCGCACCATGGCTCAGCATGTCCGGACTGAGACATTGATTCACAGCTGAACAGAGGGTCTGGGAGCTAGAACATGGGAACTGGAGAGCTGGTTCAGGGTGAGAAACATTGTTGGCAGTAGGGAGACGGACTGAGAGGACAGGAGGGAAGAAATCCACAGAGGCGAGTGCTTACTGAGGAAAGCTGCATGGCCATAGTGATGACTGGATACTGCTGACTCACAAGCAGGGAGGAGGAGCTGAGGGTGTAGCCTCTTTCTCGGCACCTGTGACAGACAAAGGAAGGACCCCTGTGGGCCTAGCTAATGCACTCAGGGATAACAAAGGCCCCTGGGCAGTGCTGGCCTACAGTGCCTGCAGCTGAAAGCCAAAAGCCCACAGAGTGGCCCAGCACTGGAGACATTCTGTTTACAACTGAGCTGCTGGCATCCCTCTGCAACAGGCACTGCCACAGCCAACTGAGCCACTGTGACCCAGGCAGGGCACCCCAGCAGAGTCGTAGCAGGGGGAGGAGCCACAGTTGGAGTCACGCTCATGGCCTGAGCCGCCCAAGCCACTGTGACCCAGGAAGGATGCCACTGCTCACTCACTCCCAGGGGAAGGAGCCACTATTGTACACTCTCTTTCCCCACACCCCGGTGCTTACAGACAAACAATAAAGGAAGCTCTGCTGGTCACAGAATAATACAAAAAGCCCAAGGCAGGTAAAAGGACACTTACTGCTGAGACCCCCAAGGAAACAGAAATATTAGTATTAATTCTATTGATCTGGTCTATTAGGGGGTCAGTTCTAGTACTTTTTGTTGTTTGTTTTCTTTTCTTTATTAATTACAATCTTAGTTCTAAGGGATCTACACGTTTCATAACATATTTTTAATTCTATTTTTTATTCTATTATTATTTTTAGACTTTTTATATATTTCTATTTCTAGCTAAGTTTTTTGTAGTGCTGACTGTATCTCTCCTACCCTCTTTTCATCTCTATCTTTTATACATTTTTCTTTCTTTCTTTTTCTTTTCGTATTTCCAGTCACACTATGCTCTTCTGTTGCCCTGTCTCCTATCCTTTTTTAGTTTATTTTATCTAAATATGCTTATAAGCCATATTACAGGTCTGCTCTGTTTCCTTGCTTTAGTCTCCAGATGTCACACTGCTTTGGTATTTATTATTAGGTTTTGTCTTTATCTGAGTTCTAAGTATAATTGTCTGATTTCATTCTGAGAATCTTCAGTCTGTCTGGTGGTATTCTTGCTCTTTATTATATTTGATCCTAGCTTTCAAAATCTCCCTATATTTGTGTTTGTGTGTGTGTGTGGTGTTTTTTTTCTTTGTGTTTTTTTTTTTTTTTCTATTTTGGTTTTGATTTTCTATTGTTTTCTCTTTGATTGTCTGATAGTGTAATAGGGTTCTTCTGCCAGGTCTTTCTAGTGCCTTATGTTCTATTGGATTCAGTATTTGTGTGTCTTATACATGTATGTGTTTCCTAGACTTAGTATCAGTTTTATTCAACACTCTGCCATTAGTCTGGGGCTTAGACAGTCTTCTTTAAACCCCTTTATTGCTGGGACAAGCAACCTCAGAAGTTTGGACTACCATGAGAATCAAAGAAACACCATGCAGGCAAAGGAGCAGGAAAAAAGCCCATAAGACCAAATAAATGAAGAGGAAACAGGATAATTGCCTGAAAAAGAATTCAGAGTAATGATAGTAAAAATGATACAAAATTTCAATAACAAAATACAGAAAATACAAGAAACAGTTAATAATGACTCAGAAGAACTAAAGAGCAAATGAACAGTAATAGACAACAAAATAAATGAAATTAAAAATACTCTAGATGGTATAAACAGCAGAATAACTGAGGCAGAAAAATGAATAAGTGAGTTGGAAGATAGAATGGGGGAAATAACTACCAAAGAGCAAGAAACAGAAATGGAAGAAAGACTCAGAAACCTTGGTGACAACATTAAGCACACCAACATTCAAATCATAGGCATCCCAGAAGAAGAAGAAAAAAAGAAAGGGTCTGAGAAAATATGTGAACAGGTTATAGTGGAAAAGTTCCCCAACATGGGAAAGGAAATAATTAATCAAGTCCAAGAAGTGCAGAGAGTCCCATACAGAATAAACCCAAGGAGAAATACACCAAGGCACATATTAATCAAACTAATGACAATGAAACACAAAGAAAAAATATTAAAAGCAGCAAGAGAAAAGCAACAAATAACATATATGGGAAAGCCCATAAGGATAACAGCTGATCTGTCTGCAGAAACTCTGCAGGCCAAAGGGAATGGCAGGATATACTGAAAGTCCTGAAAGAGAAAAACCTACAGTCAAGAATACTCTACCCAGCAAGAATCTCATTCAGATTCAATGGAGAGTTCAAAAGCTTTACAGACAAGCAAATTTAAGAGAACTCAGCACCACCAAACCAGCCTCACAACAATTGCTGTCTAAGTAGGAAAAACAGGAGAAGGAAAACACCTACAAAAACAAACCCCAAACAATTAAGAAAATGGTAATAGAAACACACATGTCAATAATCACCTTAAATATAAATGGAATAAATGCTCCAACCAAAAGACACAGACTGGCTGAATGGATACAAAAACAAGACCCTTCTATATGCTGCCTACAAGAAACCCAATTCAGACCAAGGGATACATATAGACTGAAAGTAAGGGGATGGAAAAAGATATTCCATGCAAATGGAAGTCAAAAGAAAGCTGGAGTAGCAATACTCATATCAGACAAATTAGACCTTAAAGTAAAGACTATTACAAGAGATAAGGAAGGACACTACATAATGATCAAGGGATCCTTTCAAGAAGAACATATCACAATGGTAAATATCAATGCCCCCAACATAGGAGCACCTCAATACATAAGGCAAATGGTAACAGTCATAAAAGGGGAAATCAACAGTAACACAATAATAGTAGGAGACTTCAACACCCCACTTACATCAATGGACAGATCATCCAAACAGAAAATAAATAAGGACACACAAGCTTTAAATGACACATTAGATCATCTCGACTTAATTGATATGTATAAGACATTCCATCCAAAAACTATAGAATACACTTTCTTCTCAAGTGCACACAGAACATTTTCTAGGATAGAACACATCTTGGGTCACAAATCAATCCTTGGTAAATACAGGAAAATTGAAATCATATCAAGCATCTTCTCTGACCATAACACCATGAGACTAGATATCAATTACAGGAAAAACTGTAAAAAATACAAACACATGGAGACTAAACCATATGCTATTAAATAACCAAGAAATCATTAGAGAAATCAAAGAGGAAATCAAGAAATATCTAGAAACAAATGACAATGAAAACACAACAACCCAAAACCTATGGGACACAGCATAAGCAGTTCTAAGAGGGAAGCTTTTAGCAATACAGTACTACCTTAAGAAACAAGAAAAATGTCAAACAAACAACCTAACCTTACACTTAAAACAATTAGAGAAAGAAGAACAAAGAAACACCAAAGTGAGCAGAAAGAAAGAAATCCTAAAGATCAGATCAGAAATAAATGAAAAAGAAAGGAAGGAAAAAATAGCAAGGATTAATGAAACTAAAAGCTGGTTGTTTGAGAAGATAAACAAAATTGATAAACCATTAGCCAGAGTCATCAGGAAAAAAAGATAGAAGATGCAAATCAACAGATTTAGAAATGAAAAAGGAGAAGTAACAATTGACTCCACAGAAATACAAATGATCATGAGAGACTACTACAAGCAACTATATGCCAATAAATTGGATAACTTGGAAGAAATGGATAAATTATTAGAAAGTAACATCCTCCAAGACTGAACCAGGAAGAAATAAAAAATATGAACAGACCAATCACAAGCACCAAAATTGAGACTATGATTAAGAATCTCCCAACAAACAAAAGCCCAGGGCCAGATGGCTTCACAGGTAAATTCTATCAAACATTTAGAGAAGAGCTAACACCTATCTTTCTCAAACTCTTCCAAAATATAGCAGAAGGAACACTCCCAAACACATTCTATGAGGCCACCATCACCCTGATACCAAAACCAGGCAAAGATGTCACAAAAAAGGAAAATTACAGTCCAATATCACTGATGAATATAGATGCAAAAAACCTCAACAAAATCCTAGCTAACAGAATTCATCAGAATATTAAAACAATCATACAACATGATCTAGTGGGGTTTATCCCTGGGATGCAAGGATTCTTCAATATACACAAATCTCTCAATGTGATACATTATATAAACAAATTGAAGGGTAAAATCCATATGATAATCTCAATAGATGCAGAAAAAGTTTTTGACAAAATTCAACATCAATTTATGATAAAAAATCTCCAGAAAATGGGCATAGAAGGAAATTACCTCAACATAATAAAAGCAATATTTGAGAAACCAAGAACCAACATCATTCCAAATGGTGAAAAACTGAAAGAATTCCCTCTAAGAACAGGAAAAAGACAAGGGTGTCCACTCTCACCATTATTATTCAATATAGCTTAGGAAGTTTTAGCCACAGCAATCAGAGAAGAAAACTAAATAAAAGGAATCCAAATTGGAAAAGAAGAAATAAAACTGTCACTCACTGCAGATGACAAGATATTATACATAGAATCCTCTAAACACTCTACCAGAAAACTGTTAGCACTAATTGGTGAATTTAGTAAAGTAGCAGGATACAAAATTAATGCCCAGAAATCTCTTGCATTCCTATACACTAACAATGAAAAAGCAGAAAGAGAAATTAAGGAAACTCTCCCATTTACCATGGCAACAAAACGAATAGAATACCTAGCAATGAACCTGCCTAAGGAGGCAAAGGATCTGTATGCAGAAAACTATAAGACATTGATGAAAGAAATCAAAGATGATACAAACAGATGGAGAGACATACCATGTCCTTGGATTGGAAGAATCAACATTGTGAAAATGACTGTACCACCCAAAGCAATTTTACAGATTCAATACAATCCCTATCAAATTACCAGCATCATCTTTCACAAAACTAGAACAAGAAATCTTATGATTTGTATGGAAATGCAGAAGACCCCAAATAGCCAAAGCAATCTTGAGAAGGAAAGATGGAGTTGGTGGAATCAGGCTTCCTGACTTCAAACTACACTACAAGGCCACAGTGATCAAGACAGTACGGTACTGGCACAGAAATAGTAAGGAAGATCAATGGAACAGAATAGAGAACCCAGAGGTAAACCCAAGCACCTATGGGCACTTTATCATTGACAAAGGTGGCAAGAATATACAATGGAAAAAAGGCAGCCTCTTCAATAAGTGGTGCTGGGAAAATTGGACAGCAATATGTAAAAGAATGAAATTAGAACACTTCCTCACACCATACACAAAAATAAACTCAACATGGATAAAAGACCTAAATGTAAGGCCAGACACTATAAAACTCCTAGAGGAAAACATAGGCAGGGCTTCCTAAGTGGTACAGTGGTTAGGAATCCACGTGCCAATGCAGGGGACAAGGGTTTGATTCCTGCTCCAGGATGATCCCACATGCTGTGGAGCAACTAAGCCCATGCACCACAACTATTGAGCCTGCACTTTAGAACCTGTGAGCCACAACTATTGAGCCCATGTGCTGCAACTGCTGAAGCCCATGCACCTAGAGCCCATGCTCTACAACAAGAGAAGCCATGGCAATGAGAAGCCTGTGCACCACAGTGAAGAGTGGCAAATAAAGAAAGCCTGTACACAGCAAAAAATAAAAGACCCAACACAGCCAATAAAATAAAAATTTAAAAAAAATAGGCAGAACACTCTATGACATACTTCACAGCAAGGTCATTTTTGACCCACCTCCTAGAATCATGGAAATAAAATCAAGAATAAACAAAAGAGACGTAATGAAACTTAAAAGCTTTTCACAGCAAAAGAAACCATAAACAAGACAAGAAGACAACCCTCCGAATGGGAGAAAATACTTGCCAATGAAGCAACGGACAAAGGAATAATCTTCAAAATATACAAGCAGTTCATGCAGCTTAATACCAAAAAAGCAAGTAACCCAATCCACAAATGGGCAGAAGACCTATATAGACATGTCTCCAAAGAAGACATACAGATGGCCAACAAACACATGAAAAGATGCTCAACATCACTAATCATTAGAGAAATGCAAGTCAAAGCCACAATGAGGTATCACCTCACACTGGTCAGAATGGCCATCATCACAAAATCTAGAAACAATAAGTGTTGGAGAGGGTGTGAAGAAAATGAAACTCTCCTGCACTGTTGTTGGGAATGTAAGTTGGTACAGCTACTACAGAGAACAGTTTGGAGGTTCCTTAAAAAATAAAAATAGAACAACCATATGATCCAGTAATCCCACTACTAAGCATATACCCAGAGAAAATCATAATCCAAACAGAAACATGTACCACAATGTTTATTGCCTCACTATTTACAATAGCCAGGCCATGGAAGCAACCTAAATGCCCATCAACAGATGAATAGATAAAGAAAATATGGCATATATATGCAATGGAATATTACTCAGTTATAAAAAGGAATGAAATGGAGCTGTATGTAATGAGGTGGATAGACCTAGAGTCTGTCATACAGAGTGAAGTAAGCCAGAAAGAGAAAAACAAATACTGTATGCTAACTCATACATAAGGAATCTAAAAAAAAAAAAAAATAATAAAAGGTACTGGTGAAGCCAGCAACGGGACAAGAAAAAGGATGCAGATGCAGAGAATGGACTGGAGGACACGGGGTTTGGGGGGCAAAGGGCGAAGGGGAAGCTGGGATGGAGTGAGAGAGTAGCATAGACATATATATACTACCAACTGTAAAATAGATAGCTAGTGGGATGTTGCTGTATAACAAAGGGAGATCAACTCGATGATGGGTGATGCCTTAGAGGGCTGGGACAGGGTGGGTGGGGGAGAGTTGTGGGAGGGAGGGGATATGGGGTTATATGTATAAATACAGCTGATTCACTTTGATGTGCCTCATAAGCTGGTACAAGAGTGTAAAGCAATTATATTCCAATAAAGAGCTAAAAATATAACATAGAAGCATACACATATATGTACAAATTAATACATATAAAAATGGTAAAAACAGAATAAGATCTGTAGTAAAATTAATAGCATTGTACCAATGTCAGTTTCTTCATTTTAGTATTGAACTACAGCCATTTAAGATGTCATCATTATGGCAAACTGGGTGAAGGGTACAAGAAACTATCTACTACTTTTGCATCTTCCTGTGAGCCTATAATTATTTAAAAATAAAAAGTAAAGGAAACAAAAAGAAAAGCATCAATAAATTTGACTACACCATTATTAAAAACTTTTGTGTGACAAAAAGATACCATTCTTAATCTAAAATACAGGTGAAAATATTTGCAACATAAACAGCAGAGAAAGGATTGATATATAGAATATATAAAGTACTCCTACAAATCAATAAGATAAATATTTCAATCATAAAATGTAAAAGGTATACATAGATATTTAAAGATGAGGAAAACCAAATGATAGATGCCTATATGAAAGTTCAACCTCATTAGTAAGCAAGTAAACACTAAAACAATTTTTTTCACCAAGTAAGTTGGCAAAAATAGATAATGTAGAAATAAATATTCTCAAACATTGCAGGTGAAGTATAAATTATGACCATCACTTGAGAGTATGATTAGACAGTGTTTGTTAACAATTATAAGGTGTCTGCACAAAGACATATGGTTCCTACAACAAATAAACTTTTGTACCTATGCACAGGGAGACATATGCAAGAGTGTTCAGCATTATTGGCAATAATGAAAAATTTGGAACAGCTTAAATGTCTATTGAGAAAGTACTGGCTGATGACACGAGGGTGTGAATAAATAAATTAAAAAATAAGACAAGAATGAAACAAATAAAGAAAGAGAGAGAGAGAAAGAAAGAAAGAAAAAACAAAGAAAATAAAAAAAACATAAAAGTATTGGCTGAAAAACATCATGATATATCTGTATAATGGACTACTATTTATCAGCTAAAAAGACTATTGATATGGAATGATTAGTATAGATAGATAAATAGAATATATACACATATACATAACTGAATAAAAAGTAACTACAGAACTATATATTCAGTATGGTATCATAAAATCACACGCATTGCATGATATACTTTCTATAGTGTATGTAAATGCATAGAAAAAGATCTAGTAAGATACAAACCAACAAAGAGGAACGAATTAGGACAGAGATTGAGAAAGTAGTTTATTTTTATATAAAAATATATTATTTTTCCCAAGGAATATTCACGTATTCAATATAAAACTAAAAAATATTTATATCTTCAATATAGAACTAAAAAATAATAAGCTACCCATAAAACCAGTTACACCTGGGTTTGGAACCCCTGCTCTTTAACTTACGAGCTATGTAAGCTTTAGCATGTCTCTTACCTTTCTGAGTCTCAACTTTTATGTCTATAAACTATGGATAAGAATAGGACTTACCTTGGGTTGGGTTTTAGAGATCATATAAGTAAGATAAAAACACATAGAAGACCTTCAGTAAATACCATTGTTAGCATTTTTATTATAGTTTCTACATGAACTGACCTTGGCCTCCAGTGCACACTCTGACTTTGTCATTCCATCCTGTCAGTCATCATCTTGTCTGAGACCCTTCCGGCCATTCTTCCCTATATGTGTATAAGACATCACATAGACAACGAAGTAAAGACATCAACCTCTTGGTGGCAAAGGGTAGGTTAAGGTTTTCCCCTGTTTTGTTTTGTTTTGTTTTGTTTTGTTTTAATAAATAAAGCTATTACAAACACTAAACCTGATTTGTTATCTACTGTCTCTCCAACACTCCTTTGCCTTTTTTCACCACCTGTCTTTTTGATGTGCTTCTCTGAAGACAACTGGAGACAAGGGTTTGGGCTGGGATTCAGATACCCTGGATTAGATTTCTTGCTCTGCAACTAATGACTAAGGGAGATTAGGCAATTGTTGAAACTCTTCCTTGTTTGTAAAATCCTGTCTTGTTTACCTGTTGTGCGAATCAAAGGAAAAAAATAAAATGAAAATGTCTGTCTACTGTAAAGATCTATAGAAAAGAGAATATTATCATATTAATTGCATATTGCTTTTTAAAAATGATTAACCAATGGTTACTTTTAACAAATAATATATAATTATTTAATAAATAATACAAATAATTTCAAAAATAATTTTAATAACTAATTTTATCTTTATGGAGGAAAAATACTTGACTAGAAATATTTTCTATATCATTTCTCCTTTACCAATATCTGTGGGAAGCCAGAGCTGGTTCCAATAAGGCCTTACCCCATTCACCTCATACTTGAAGAATTGCAGGCCACAGTGTCCAGGAAAAGCTTATCAAGTGAAGATCTAAACAATTTATCTTTACTCTCTTGAGAAAAGACATTGTATATTTTATTTCCTTTCTAAAACAGCTCTAAAATGAATCAAAAATGAATATTAGGTATTATATATTCATCTTTGTGTCTGCAAACACATCATTTGCTCTTTAAGCCCTAGCGTAGATGTGAAAACTCATTCGAGTGAAGTTGGCAAAAATAACAGTACTGGAGAGAACTGTTTTTCAGTGTCTTCCTACCTTCCATCATCCTTGGCAGGCAATAGCTGACAAAGCAGCAATGGTGACATGGACCACTGAATATAAAGGAAACATTGACATCATTTCAAGGTATCAAGCCCTAAAAAAGGTTTTACTGATAAGCTTTAAAATCATCTCTTCTTTCAAAGTCAAACAGAAGAAATACTATCCCTCAACAATCAGAGGTATGCATGTTTAGTTGGTGTTTAGAAAATATTTATATAACTTTCTCAAGTTCTTCATAAAAGGCCAAAACTTAGAAGCAGTAGAGTATAATGGTTAAGAGCTTGAGATAGCTGGATGAGTTCTTGATTCTACCATTTATAAGTGGGCAAATGACAACTGTGTCTCATTTTCCTTATCTGTAAAATGGATATGAGGTTGTTTGGAGTACTAAATGATATTTTTCACTAAAAATGCTTAGAATAATGCTTTAGACTTAACAAGTCATTGGTAAAAATAATTATTGTTATCATCCTCAACATCATCATGCCATCTAGTATGGCATAAAGCAGAACTATTTATTTCATTTTTTAAAAGTGAGGCACTGTTGGTTTATAACATTACACAAGTTTCATGCGTACAACATTATATTTCTACTTCTGTATACATTGTAGCATGCTCAACCCCCAAAATTTAGTTGCATCCATCATCACACAGTTGACATGTTTACCTATTTCACCCTCGCTCCCACCCCTTCCCCTCTAGTAACCACTACTCTGTTCTCTGTATCTACATGTTTATTTTTGTTTGGTCTGGCTTGCTCATTTTTGTCTTTTTTTTTTATATTCCACATATGAGTGGAAACATATGTTATTTGTCTTTCTCCATAAGACTTATTATGGACTTTGTTGAAAGAAACTGAGGAAGATACAAATAAATGGAAAGATATTCCATGCTCATGGATTGAAAGAATAAACATTGTTAAAATGTCCATATTACCTAAAACAATCTACGGATTCAATGCAATCCCTATCAATACAAAGCTATAGTAATCAAAACAGCATGGTATTTGCAGAAAAATAGATACATGGGTCAAAAGCACAAAACTGAGAGCCCAGAAATAAACCCACACATATATGGACAATTAATTTACGACAAAGAAGCAAAGAACATACAATGGAGAAAACTTAGTCTCTTCAATAAATGGTGCTGTAAACACTGGACAGCTACATGCAAAAGAAAAAAGAAAGAAAGAAACTAGACTACTATCTCACAACACACACACAAATCAACTCAAAATGGATTAAAGATTTGAATGAAGACCAGAAACCATAAAACCTTTAGAAGAAAACATAAAGAGTACACTCTTTCACATCAGTGTTAGCAATATCTTTCTGGATATGTCTTCTCAGGCAAAGTAAACAAAATCAAAAATAAACAAATGGGACTACATCAAACCAAAAAGCCTCTGCACAGCAAAGGGAACCATTAACAAAACAACCTACTGAATGGGAGAAGATATTTGCAAATGATATATCCGATAAGGGTTTAATAACCAAATATATAAAGAACTCATATAACTCAACAACAACCAAAAACAAACAATCCGGTTAAGAAATGGGCAGGGGAGCCAAAGAAACATTTTTCTAAAGAAGACATACAGGTGGCCAACATAAAAAGATGTTCAACATCACTAATTATTAGGTAAGTTCAAATCAAAACCATAATGAGATATCATCTCACACCTGTTAGAAGGGCTATTATCAAAAAGGCAAGAAATAACAAGTATTGGTGAGGATGTGGAGAGAAGGGAACCCTCATACACTGTTGGTGAGAATGTTAATTGGGATAGCCACTATGGAGAATAGTATGGGAATTCCTCCAAAAAAATTAAGAATAAAACTACTGCATGATCCAGCTATTCTATTTCTGGGCTATTCATCCAAAGAATACAAAAACACTAAATTTGAAAAGATATATGTGCCCCTATGTTCATCACAGCACTATTTACAATAGTCAAGATATGGAAACAACCTAAGTGCCCATCGACAGATGAATGGATAAAGAAGATATGGTATATATAATGGAATCCTATTCAGCTATAAGGAAAGATGAAATCTTGCTATTTGTGACAACATGGATGGACCTTGAGGGTATTATGCTCAGTGAAAAAGTCAGACGGAGAAACACAAATATCTTCTTTTTTAAAATTTACTTTTAACATTCCTCTGTCATGTCAAATCCGTACCACCAAAAGTAAACCCCTTTTTTATTAGAGGCATTCAAAGTACCTGTCTGATCAACTGACTGATGCACTATACTCAGTTCTAAGCAGTTCTGTTGAATACTCCTAGACAAAAAGTGTTGGTCATTTGTTATGTGAACTTGATTCTCTCTCTCTCTCCTCTGGCTCTCATTCTTCCTTCTTCCCTACCTCCTTCCCTCTCCCTCTCTCTTCTAATCCCTGGAACCTATGAACATGTTACCTTACGTGGCAAAAGGGACTTTGTTGTTGCAGATATGATTAAGGGTATAGACCTTGAAATCATGAAATTATCCTGCATTATCTGAGTGGGTACAATCTAATTATATGCATTCTTAAAATCAGGAAAACCTTCGTGGTCTGTGGTCAGAAGGAGATGTGACTGAGGAATAATGGTCACAAAGATGTAATATTGCTGGTTTTGAAGATGGGAGAAAGGGGCCCTGAGCCAAAGAATGCAGGTAGCCTCCAGAAACTGGAGAAGGCAAGGAAATGGAACGTCCCCTAGAGCCCACAGTAAGGAAAAATCAATTGAATTCAGCCCAGTGAGACCCATGTCTGACTTCCGACCTATAGAAATTTGCAATTGCAAAGACAGGATATTTGGGCAAAAATATCCCTTAACCTCTCTGAATTCCTGATCTTCCCAGGTCTATCCAGGAAGATAGATCTAATGTTTGCCTCATGATAGTCTGACTGCAGCAAGAGGAAGTAGAATGGATTTATATTCTCAAAGAAAGAGACAAGATTCTCATATACCTTCTCCTTTCTTTCCTTATTCATCTTTAGTCCTGTAATTCCCAATCCGTTACTGAACCACAGTTAACACCCAACTTTGAGCATTTTCATGCCTAATTCTTCCTTTGGAGGTGGTCTTCACCTGGATCTCAAAAGGTCAGCTTGACTAGAATTTTCTTCTTTTTTTCTGAATTTAGTAAATGCCTCCAGTAATATATAGGGAACTTGTCTGTTCCAACTTTTCTCTTCCTCTGCTAGGATTTTCAGCTTAACTAGAAAGAAAGAGACACCCGGAGAGCAGAATAGTTATGAGGTTTTTCAAGTCACATTTTTTGCTCCACAGGGTCAAAAGGCCTGTGAGGCACCTTTCAAACACAGCTGCTCCCTCTCTTTACTAAACTCAGTTGGAAGGATTATGGAATAAGAAAACTCTCTTCTTCAATATCTGCCTGGAAGCCAATACAAATTTATTCCGCACCAGCAGGGCTAGACGCAAATTTAACTTCTGGAAAGGGAGCTCTGAACTAAGTATATCTCAGATATTTGAACTGCAAGCATAGCTTCTATCACTCTGCTGTTTCTCACTCCCTGCCTCCAACCTTTCTCTTCCCTTCAAACATCCTCTCATTCTCCACTTGTTTGCTTTTCTTTCCTTTGTTCTTCTCTCCTCTTTCACTTACTTTCTTCTATCCTTTGAGTTGAAAGCCAGTTATTTTTGTCTGGATGAAATCTTGTAATCGCCATCTACTGGTTGTAGGATATAAGTACATGTTAAGGCTGTGTATTCATGAATATTTGCATGCTTGATTATTGTCACTCTTTATGAGGTTATCATTTTCCTTTTTGATTTCACAGTTGAAATTGTTTCTGGAAAAAAGTAAACTGTTGTTTATCAAGTCTGACTTTTTCAAGAATGTGTTTCTAAGAGACTTTAAAGCTATAATTATTAAATTTACTAAGCCCCTTCATAGAGGGACTCTGCTCAATTTACCAAGTGCCTGGCCCACAGTAAGAATTTTGTGAGTATATTTTGAACAAATATTTGTTTAATTGGTCCCTTGACACAGAAATAAAGGCTCTGTGTGTGTGTGTGTGTGTGTGTGTGTGTATGTGTGTGTGTGTGTGTGTGAACTGGCTATTGCAATAGCTGCCTAACTAGATCCCTTGCCTTTATTCCCTTCCTCTCTAATCCATTCTGCATTTGTTGATAGGTTAGTTTTCCTGAAGTTGAGCTCTCTATTCATGCCAGAAAAAACATTTTTATATGTCTGCAATGACTCTCCACTTCCCACAGAATGAGGTTCAAAGTCATTGGCCTGGCATTCAAATCTCTCATTCCTCAAATCTGACCTCATACTAATTTGCTGAGTTCAACTCCTACAGCCCCCTTCACACAAAAAAATGAATTACCTGTCATTCACAAAACAGACCATGCATTTCACAGTCTCTGTACCTTCTATTAGACTGTGATTTCCCTTCCTGCTCCACATTTCACTTTACCTTCTCTTTGTTTCCCCTTGTAAATTGCTACCTCTTTTAAACCGTCTTTGATTATCAGGGGCATATATGTTGCCACCCCAGAAGAGCCCTCTCTTGCTTCTGAACTCCAAGATCACTTTATCTTAATGTTTCTTGTCACTTTGAACTATTTTTTAATTATTTATTTATTTATTGGCTGTGTTGGGTCTTCATTGCTGCACATGGGCTTCCTCTAGTTGTGGTGAGCAATGGCTACTCTTTGTTGTGGTGGGTGGGCTTCTTATTGCAGTGGCTTCTGAGCACAGGCTTTAGGCATGTGGGCTTCAGTAGTTGTGGCTCTCAGGCTCTAGAGCACAGGCTCAGTAGTTGTGGCACACAGGCTTAGTTGCTCTGTGGCATGTGGGATCTTCCCAGACCAGGGATTGAAACTGTGTCCCCTGCGTTGGTAGGAGGATTCTTAACCACTGCGCCACAAGGGAAGGCCTTGTATTTTCTATTTTGTATTCTAATTATCTGTGCACATGTTGTATTCCTTCTACTGGATTGCGAGCTTCACAATCATAATAGAAAATATTAATACTTATTAATGCTCTTTGAATACTTATAGGTCAGGATTACTGAGAGGTAATACAGGACCTAGTATGTAGGAAAGGCCAAATAACTGTTAGCTATCATTAATTTTGTTGTTGCTCATTTTTAAACAAATTCTCCCCAATTTTTCCACTGCTCTTTCAAAAATATTCACCTTCAGAAGTCATAAACAATCCAGCTGTGCTTTCATCATTCAAAACTTTCATTTCTTTTCTTTTATGGAATTGTCTTCTTTTGAAAATTCTGACAAGCAGGCAACAATCAGAGAGCCACTGTTTGAATTCCAACCCCTCTTTGCTTCAGTTTCCTCATCTATAAAATGAGGATAATAATAGTACCAACTTCATAGGGTCATTACCATTATATAAGTTAATATAAATAAGTGCTTATAACAATATTTGCAACATAGTAAATACTATATGACTGTTTTGTTGTTATTATTTTTGGAGAAATACTATGAAACAGGCACTTTGACTTACATTGTCTCATTTAATTCTCAGGAAAACACTGTGAAGTAGTAATTATTTTTTTCTGTTTTGCCAACAGGGAGGCCTAAACTCAAGAAAGTTAAATATTCTTAAAAGGCTTCACAGGTAGTAAAATTCAGAGCAGGATTCAAATCCAGGTATGCTTCCTGCACCCTAGAAAATTAAGGAGGCATTGTTATCAATGTTCTGAAGAATTAAAAACATTTGTAAATGTAGAAAAAGGAAGCAATTATCCAGA
Organism: Hippopotamus amphibius kiboko; assembly: GCF_030028045.1. Lineage (NCBI taxonomy): Eukaryota > Metazoa > Chordata > Mammalia > Artiodactyla > Hippopotamidae > Hippopotamus > Hippopotamus amphibius. The sequence continues at coordinate 69,338,429 of NC_080203.1, read as the reverse complement.
AGGTATGATTTGAAGGAAGCCCTGCCGCAAAATTCCTCCACTTCAGTACTACAAGGTCTTTAAAACAACTGTTATTACTTTATTCTATGGGTAAGGAATTGCCCTCTCTAGACTCTTGGAAGGAATAGCACCTCAGCATGAATGAGTTTATCACATTCATTAATACTGATAGAAATGCTTAAAAGCAGGAATCTCCAAAGGGGAACCATTTTCTTTAGGCCAATTTAGATATAGTGCACCCTATTCAGAGAACCTGATTTAACCTAGGTTCTCCATCTCACTTTGGAAGCAGCAAGTTTGGGATAACAGGCCCTGGATTCCGATCCAACCTTGCCACATTTTAGCTGTATAACCTTGGGCAAATCACTGAGCCTGTTTCTTTATCTGTCAAATGGGGATAACTATTTCTACTTTTGAAAGTTATAGGCATTAAATGATGATGCACATAAAGGCTTAGTACAGTTCTTGGCATATGGCAAGTGCTTAAATAATGTTAGCTGTTTTATTCTAGCTTCTGTTGGCTCCAGTGCAGGGCAAGCCCCTAGCCTCTTGCCCCTACAAATTTTTCAATACAGTGTTTGTAAATATCTTGGGGCCCTATACAATTGAGATAGACAAATATATTATTATCCTCACTTTACATATGAAGAAATTGAGGTCCTTTGCAAAAGATTTCGTGATTTACCCAAGGTCACATGTTTAGTAAACAACAGGGAAGATGAGACCAAGGTCTCCTGGCTGGTGCTTCTTCCTCTCAATCAAATTAACTCTAAAATACCTGGACAGAACCTCAAAGTTTAGTTCCTTCTCTTGCTGGCTTTACTTCTCTTGTACTTTTCCATCTTCCGCCAGTGGATCTTCCTTTTTGTTTTCTTAACAAAATCATCTTATCTTTTCTATTTCAAGGAAAAATATGAGAGACCTAATTTTGCCAGAAACTTTCTTTTTTATATTCAATATAATGTACAATCACAAATATGGTTTAACTCGTTATCATTTCTAGATCAGTTTCAAGTCCTTGTAAGATAGCATGCACACCATGCATACAAAAGTATCTCTCAGCAGTGTGGAAACAGGAAGACTATCCAGGAAGAAAATGGCCCATGACTTTCAGTAGATAAAATTGAGTAGCAGAAAATTACTAAGAATAAAGTTTTTCCTTTGTCTGCTTGGTGCTTTTCTTTTTCTCTTTCACCTGTTTTCATTTTCTTTCCTTTGTTCTTTTTACTCTCCAAACATCAGAGGAAGAAGAAAATCAGCCCAAAACCTTGAGTTTCCTGACTTTTGTCATTTGAAGCACAATTTTAAATTCCTTAAACATGATTTAGACTTTATACAGGGTGTTCAATTGTCCTAGTAATAGCATCTGGGCCTTGTTACATGGCTTTCCTTTTTGGCACGTAGAGTCATATTGCAATGAGACAGAGGTCATAGCACAATATTTTTCCTCCTTTCTTTTTAAAAAAATTTGGAGGTGAGGTCAAGGGGTGGTGATAAGTAATTCACATAGGAAATAGCCAACCAAAGAGAGAGAATTTTCAAATGATCAATTATCCAAAGGGAGGGGTAGAGAGAACATATGCTATACTAAGGTCATTTTCTTTCCCTTACTAGTGACACATCAATGGAATTAAAGTAAGCAGATGTTGGTCTTCACAAGTCTATGCTCGATGGGCTTCATGACTGTCTGTCTACTTCACTGTGTCTCACTTTAATCTACTACTCAACATTAATCAAACATTTGGAAGCATCTGATAGCAGTGCTGCATAATCCAGGTCTGTGATTTACTTTCTGATTCAAGCTCCTGTTTGCCTCTTGTTTGGCTTTCATGTGGAAGAGCAGAGGTCAGTCAGCCTAGGAGCTCTGAGTAGTCCCTCCAGCTCCCATTTGTTGTTGTCAGTCTATCCTGATGACTCTAGAAGTGTTTCCACTCACCAATGTTGAGATGATACTGCAGGAGCCCATTCTTCAGTTCCATTTAGGAGGTCACCTACCAAGTTTGCTGCTTACTGTCAAAAGGAGCTCAATTAACACACCATAAGTATGACAGTCTTCAAAGTTCAATATTGTTACCAGCTGTCCTGAAGTTTCTGGACCATCCAGTTCTTGGCTACCCAGGGAGGCCCAAGAATAATGGAAGAACACTTCCAAGTTGTTTCTTTTTCTCCTTCTTTCTCTTTCTCTCAATTTCCTTTTTTCACCAGCCTAATGGAAAATGGTTCAATTTATGCATCTGAGAGCCATACATTACTATGATCAAAGGAGGAAAAGACTAAATTCCTATTTAAAGCAAAAGCAAACTCTGAAAACAATTTAATGAACACCACATTACTACCAAATTGTGGACTAAACAGTATGTGTTTGAAATTGGTCAACATGTTTCATGCTTTCTGTTTGCTGCCAAAAGCATTTCATCACTCTGTAGTTTTCCTGATTCCCATGGTTCTCTACAAAGAGCTAAGGTGATACACATTTGTAATGTGTCCAATTGGATTTTCAAATAATATTGTATTTGGAAAACATTCCCAAATTAAATATTATACTTTGTCTATCCCTGTCTGAGATTCTTAATGCTTCCTTATTGGATGTTGTTCAAACAACAGTTTGTGCCTTCTACGTGAGGGTGAATGTAATAACATCTCTTAAAAGGAAGAAAAAAAAAAGATTAAACAAATAAGTTATGACTCACTGAGTTCCCTGAAGCAGACACACCATAGTTTGACAGTTTCTGTCTGACAGCATCTGGTATCACACTTAATACTAGATAGTAGTAAGATGTATTGTGAATTAGCTTTAGGAGAAAATTGTATTTCCTTCATTTGCTTGAGATATTTAGCAAAGCCTTCATCTGAATTATTCTGTCAACAAAATTTGAGTTTAAAACAAACATACCAACAGCATTTTACCTCAGTTTTAGGATTTGTTTTCCATAGGTCACAAGTCAAAAGAAACTTCTTAAGATTACATGCCATCACATCCACTTTTAAACATAGAATTAGAGGTGGAAGCCATAGCTTTTTCTCCCAGTCCTGTCAGTTTCCAGCTGTATGGCCCTGAGGCAAGGAAATGTGAGCTGTTGCTACAGCCAACTGGTTCAGTTGAGAAAAGCAGATGGTCTTTTTTTTTCTTTCAGATAAGAAAATGTTTTTAATTTACGTCTCTCTCTTATTTCTTACTATACCATTTGAGAGTAAGTTGCAAAAATCATGACTCTTCATCCCTATTTCAGTGTGTATTTCCAAAGAACAAATACAGTATCTTACATAAAACAGTGCAATGATCAAATTCAGGACAGTTAACATTGATGCAATTCTAGTACCCTATGTACAATCTACATTCAAATGTTGCTAATTATAGGAGGACTGATTTTTAAAATGACCCTAATGGAAGGAGTAGCATGATTAGGTCAGGGGAGGAGGTAATATTGTCTTAAGGCTTGTGTGACTCTGAGAAGTCTCAGTTTGTCTCAATTTACCCTCATTTAAAATGCTCCTCATAGTATCATGTCTTGGACATCTGCTTCTCTTTCCCTTTTCCTCTTTCTTCCTTTCCCTTCTCCATACCACTAAAGTGAGATTCTGTAGAAAGGAAAGGGGCAACTGCTGATAAAGTAAAGATATCAGAAAAAGCCATTATTGTTGAAACTTTAACTTTATTTTTATTTAAATTTTTTTATTTTTAATTGTAGACACAATCACATATCATTAAATTTACCATCTTGTGGTTAGCGCTCTGGACTTTGAAAAATAATTTTAAAGTTAATCACATTGGTATTAAGAATTTACTGAAAAAGAACAATTTAAGACAATATGAAAAAAATGAAGAATGCAGATTCCTTCTTGGATCAGCTACAAAGACTGAATGCTTCAACTCCAAGGTACACCATTGCCTTTTAAATCACTTTCATGTTTTTATCCATTATTTAAGGAGATGTACGATTGAACAATGCTGGCAGATGCCCCATGTGCTTGCACAATGCACTAACTAGTGCCAAAAGGGGCTGCCTCAGACATCTTATAAATGTAACTGACAAGAGGCAAAATGGGTGGGAAGAATATCTAAGCATTAATTATGCTTCCTAAAACCCCCAAAGTCTTCAAGGGTCAATAATGTCTGGAACCTAACGCATAGGCTAGGAGAGATGGGATTATAGTGGGAAGGGACTGCCAACCAGACACATCTTTAGGGCCTAGTCATCTTGGGAAGGTCTCAGAAAGATCTCTAGGTATGCCTGTAAGCCAAAAAGGAGAAATAAAATCATAGCCTGGAAGCATGTGTCTTTATGGGAGTAGTCATCTCTATTACCTTAAGTAATGTAGCGGTTAAATATGTGGATTGTGAAGACAAGCCCCACACTTTACAAATCCTAGCTCCAGACTTTAGCTGTCTATTGTTGAGGTATCTCTGTGCCTCGGTTTCCTTGTCTGCAAAATGGGAGTAATAGCATATCTTTATCTCATAAGGGCATTATGAAAATTAAATAAGCTAATATTTGTAAAATGATCAGTGCCTATTATAGAAAGAACTATGAGAGTGCCTCAAATAACTTGGTGTTCTTAGAAACAGATTCTGTAAAGTAAATGTTGATGTGACAGTTATTAGAAATACAATAAAAATATATCAGAGGATGCCAAGTAAAAGCAAGAGTATGAGGCATGTAAAGAAGTTAGTAAAAAGTGGCATCTGTTTTGTGTGTTAGCTCCTTAACCAATCAATGGTGTGGGCCCTATCTCACTCTGAGGCTTGCCTATGCCTCTGACTGGATGACAATCAAAACAAAACCAGGATAAAGTGATCACAAAACAAAGCTCCTGGGGAGCAACTATGTTGGAAAGAATAGATGAACAGAAATTCCACAGCCAAAGGGCATCCAGAGTAGATACCATCAGGAAGTTCAAGAGCACTGGGCAGATTTCTTGACCATTTCCTACTTCTCCCGTGGAGAGCCAGCCATTCTCAAACCTGTTCCGTCCCTTTACTCTTGCCCTCTTGCTACTTGAAATACCCTCCCTTTCCTCCAGCACCCATTCTGCAAGGTCCATTTTCTTCACAAAGCCCTCTCAGTTTCTCAGATTCCTCAAAGCCACGACTGCTATATAATGAAGTGTTAAAAACACTGAAGGGAGACAGAAAGTTTACACCTTTGCCTCTGCCATTTTCAAGCTGCCTGACCTTGGGAGAGTTACCTAATCTCTCTGAGGTTCAGTTTCTTCAGTTAAATAGGAATAAATAAATACCTACTTGATCAGGCTCTTATGGGAATTAAATGAGACAATGTATATACAACACAGTATAATTACACAAAAAAATGACAGTTTTATATTTTATTGTAATTTATCCCTTCTCTGAAATCATGCTATTTGTACCCCTAGGGCTGAACATTTTGTGCTTTGTATTTTAATTATTTGTGAAATCACTTATCTCCCTAAATATGAGCTCCTGCTGACAATGATCACTTAAGTATAGGTCAAAAGTTTCTATTTGCAATTGGTAGAAATTCAGCTAAAACTGGTTTTAACAATGAAATAAATTTATTTATAACTGAAATCCCTAGGAAGACCCAGGGACTTAAAAATGTCACGAGGAGCTGGTCTCTATTTTTCTTTCTCTGTGTGTATGTCTGGGTAGCAGAGGGATATGGGGTGGGTAGCCTTTAGTAGCTCTATTTCTACATCTAACCACCTACAAGTCCGGTGGAAAGAAATGGTCTCTTTCCAAAAATTGCAGCAAACATTCTAGAGTTAAGTCTTAGATGAACTTACCTGTTCCTAAACCAAATACCTATGGTTTAGAGGGCAATGATTCTAATTTGCCAGATATGGGTCATGTGACAACCCTAAGTGATGTCAGCCATATTGGACTCACGTAAACTGAGAGTGAGAAAGGCATGTTTCCCCAGAAGAAAATCAATATGTGTGACTATAAAAAGAAGGAATGGATGATTAGAAAGAAAATAATACTGACACACTGTAAACCACACCCTCTCTCATAAATGTGGAAGGCATCATAGCCAATATTCTTGGTCTCCTGCAATCAGTCTCATCCTAAGTGGCCTTCAAGTCCATATACACATTGAAAACAACATACTGCATAACTATGAAGTAAATATCTTAAAGCATCTATCTTGAATATCTGATCACATTCGAGTCCCTCAACTTCTACTTTTAGTCAAAATAGAGTAATAGGGACCAGATTTACTCTCCTGCCTGAAACAACCAAGAAAGATAGACAAACTATATAAAATAACAGTTTTTAAGATACTGGATATCAGGCAACAAAGGACAGTGATCTCTGAGAGATGAAAAACAAATGACATAAGCCCTATGACTGCCCCAGGTTATTATCTTGAAAGAGTTTCCAGGCCACAAAACAAGGACAGGGAACACAGGCAGAGAAAATTCCCTGTGTTAAGGAAATGGAGCTGAAAGTCCAGGGAGACCAAGTTGGTTAGAGCTCACAAAACAAAGTACCAGAGAGGAAAGAGCTACAGAGAAAGAACCCTGAAGAGTTACAGAGGGTATTTAGCAGAGTACTTAATCAGTGAATGCATGTTAAGTAAACTACTGGAGAAATAGCTATCTGATAGGATTACAAAGAAGAGTACTCACACAGGGATAGAATTAGTGCACACTACTACCAGTGATATTGGAAAACCTATAATTTATAAGCAAATAGGTATTCAGAAGGTGTTTGCCTCAGTGGTGGGGAATGCCTTGAGTCTACATTCCAGACTAAATGCTGTTCTTGTCCTACCTAACAAATGAAGACCTGGAATGACCAAAACTCTTTTCAAGTAACTTAATGGTACTGCAGAGTAAAGCTCAAGAATATTTATAAGAATACATAAATATCCAGCATTCAAAAAGGTAAATTTCACATTTGATATCCAATCAAAAACTACCAGGCATGAAAAGAAGCAAGAAAATGCTTCTTGAGAAAATGAGAAATATTAATCAATCAAAAGTGATTCAGAACCAACACACGTTAGAATTAGCAGAAAAGGATGTTAAAATAGTTATTGTAACTATATTTCATGTTTAAAAAGCTCAGTAGAGACATGAATGATATAAAATAAAAGACCCAAGTTAAACTTCTAAAGATGAAAACTACAATGCTTGAGATTTAAAATTCACTGGCTGTGATCAGCAGCAAATTACAAAAGTTGCACATCTCAGAAGAAAAAGTTAGTAGACTTGAAGACACTGCAATACAAACTATTCAAAATGAAACACAAACAGAAATTAGAATATGAAAAAGTGAGAGGAATATTAGTAAGCTCTGAAACAACTTCAACGGTCTTAATATATGTGTATTTGAAAGTACCCAAAAGAGGGAAGGCAGAAAAATATTTGAAGAAATAATGGCTGAAAAGTTTCTAACTGTTGTTAATACCATACAAGCTTTGTTGTGAGGGAAAACAGAAAAACTGTTATCACAATGTTTGCTTGTACATGTCAGTAAGAAAAGTGGCCATTTTGATTCCATGCAGTAGTAGAAGCAAATATAATTATAACAACAGACTCTCTGAGGATAAATAAGATGAAAAAGTCCAGATTTGTCTTGGTGTATGTGTTCCCATCACAGACAATTTCAAGCTGCTTGCTCACAAATTTTCTAAAAACTTAACAATAAGCTCTTATGAGCCTGTCCAATCTAGCTTCAGCATACCACTGATTCTATGCCATAAAAATGTGGGTATATAGTTATCATATTCCTGCCAAGTGGTTCTCTTTTGAAACAAACATATTTAGAACTGTTGTTTGGAATTTAAATTCTGAAAAATTATAGGGCACACATATGATCTAGGGGCTATAAATGACATGCTCTAATTTAGAAATGGGATTTCTAGAAGCATTCCACACCCCTTTCTTCCTTATTGAATAATTTAGCCTTTCTTTTGGCCTTAATAAATCTAAGCACCTGCTGTCTGAATCAATAGAAATCTGGTAGGACATTAACATGTCACCATGGAAATTGAGTATGCCTGCAGAAGATGAGAGGCCAGACCTTCTGGAATATCCAAAGTGACTCTATCTGTTAAATTCTTGAAAGAAAAGTTAGTGTAACTGTCATAGATTTTATCAACTTCCAGGCCATAGCAATTCTTCTCAGCCCTAACAGACTGGAACTAATGTGTAACACTGTTGGAGGGCAAATTAAGGTTTCTCATGATGATTTTTAGAGGAGATATTGATGTAGGCTGACTTTTTAAATTAGTTCATTGTTTACTTACACTTTTCAGTGTGTATAGCAGGGAAGGAGAGTGGGGATGCTGCTGGATTAGATTTTTTTGCTCTTTTCAAATTATTGTTAGATAGGTACTAGGTGCTTTCACACATGCAATCTCATGTATGAAATGGGATAATGATAATAAATAGATAATTGCGGGATTTCAGGTACCATACCTTAAAAGTCAGGGAGATAAATTCTCATAAGTGTGACTTTTAAGTGACCACACATAACAGAATTTCAGCCAATTCCTCTGCCCTATCTGGCATAAGACCAGCCTTAACTTTAGGACTTGACACACCACCCTCCCCTCAAACCACCTCTAACCTCCAAATAGTGAATTTTTTAAACTGTCATCTAACCTGACCAAGAAACAAAAACTATCACGTCTTGCCTGTAAGCTAGATAAGAGAGGGGAGATAAGTCCTGATCTGAGTATGCAAGTTTTCTATTTAGTGTGTTAGGGAGTCGAGAACAGAGTGTGCTAGCTGAGTGAAGTCCAAAAGTGCAGACTGTTAGAAAAACGAGACCTTCACTCCTCAGTTCAGAAGGATCCCTAAGTTCCTGACACACAGGCTGTGCTGTGCACAGCCTGTAAGGGGGAATCATAATTGATCACGTTAATTCTATGGCCTCTAGAAAGCATCAGTCCTGCTGTTTAATGATGCATGGCAGCTCAGCCTTCGTGTTTACAGTTCAGGACATGAAGAGTAGAGCCTGGAAGCTGGAGGTGGTGAGAGAGTCAGGGAAACAGGGACAGAAAGAGGTAGACAACGTGAAATTGTGGCAAAAAGCCTAGGAGCCAGAATCAGTACGCCTGCGATTTCCTCTTAGCTCTATCACTAATTCCTGGTGAACTTCCACAAGTCTTTTTTCCTCTCTGACTTACATCTTTATCATCTGAACAACGGAGGTGTTGGACTAATGGTTTCTAAAGGCCTCTCTAGCCCCAAGATTCAGTGATTTTAGGGACTATTTTAACCCCTCTGACTTTATTTATCTTAAGGAAAGTGAAAGAACTCATAACCTCTCCAGCTCAGCTGAACCTAGCTCAGCTCACAAAGTGTTCTCTTTAATTACAATGTGTTTTGGTCATAGCAATAGCCTTCTGAGATAGGTAGACTGGGTATGTTCACCCTCAGTTGACAGATGAAGAAACTGAGGCTCAGAGGCTAGAGAATGCTTATTGATCACTTGCTCTTTGTCAATGTGTTAAGCATGTTACATGGATCACCTCCCTTAGTCCTCTTAATGACCCTTTGAAGACCTTAATGGTAGGCAATACAATTATTTTCATTTCACAGTACAGATAAAGACATTGCGGCACAAAGAGCTTCAATGATTTGCCCATGGTCATCACGTAGCAAGTGCCAGTCTGGTTTTCGAGCCTTGCACTTAACAATTATGTCATATTGATTGTCTCTCTCATGAGAGCACAAATGGAGTCTTGCCTTTGGGAATAGGAGATAAGGATTGGAGAAGAAACATCCAGAATTAGGGGAGGGGCGGGTGGGTTATAAACCTGCTTTGGGCAAGCCAACTCTTGGCAAAATTGTGAATACAGTTTCTCTTTTTTGCCTCCTGACATCTCCCTCCCCAGTAGGCTTCCAGCACCAATCAAGACTCATTTTCATAGACCCTACTCTTCAAAGCTCAAGGAGGTGGTAAAATAGTTTCTACAACAGGGGTTCTCAATCCTCATTGGCTAGGTGGGACTCTTTAGACATTACATTAAATTGGTGAAATTTAGATTCAATTTTTAAGCTTTCCAGGTGATTCTAATGTGTAGTCAGGGTTCAGAACAAATGCTCTGTCTTGGCTGCACATTGAAATCATTAAGAGCTTTTAAAAATTACCCATGTCCAACCTCCAGAAATTCTGAGGTAACTGGTCTGGAGTATGACCTTGATTCCAGGATTTCTATAAGCTCCAAAGTGATAGTAATGTAGAGCCATAGTTGAAAATCACAGATATAGAGTCAGAAGACTTGAAATCTGCTATAGACTCCATCATTTACTAGCTTGAGCTAATAACTTAATCTCACTGACAGTTTCTTCATCTTAAAAATAGAGGAAAAAATAATACTTACTTTTTTGGGTTTATCCTGAGAATTAAATGAGATATGCCTTGTAATGGGCCACTATCTGGCACGTTTACTACTAAAAAAATAGCTATAATGATAAGCTACTATGCAGGATAAAAAGTATCTGATAAACTAAATCCTACTAAGAACATGGTTCTCAAATTTTAGCATGCACCAGAATTACCTGCATGCTTATTAAAAGACAGATTGCCTCTCCCCACCCTTTCTTTAGGTCTGGGGTTGGACCAATAATTTGCTTTCGTAACAAGTTCCCAGGAGATGCTGCTGCTGCTGGTTTGAGTATTATACTTCGAGGACCACTGTTTGAGCTTTAACAGCTTAAGGTTCCCCTTCAAAAGAGTACCGATGCTTTAATACACCCCAAGGATATTATTATGGTGGAACTTAGGATACTTCAGTTGACAATAGGGAAATATTCTGGGGCAGGAGACGTCCTTGTAGGAAGCTGACTATTCCATTTAATTTTTTTAATTTTTTATTTTATTTTTTTATTCAGGGTATAGTTGTTTTACAATGTTGTGTTAGTTTCTGCTGTACAGAAAAGTAAATCAGCTATATGTATACATATATCCCCTCTTTTTTGGATTTCCTTCCCATTTAGGTCACCAAAGAGCATTGAGTAGCGTTCCCTGTGCTATACAGCAAGTTCTCATTAGTTATCTATTTTATACATATCAGTGTATATATGTCAATCCCATTCTCCCAGTTCATCCCACTCCCCTTTCCCCCCACTGGTGTCCATACATTTGCTCTCTATGTCTGTGTCTCTATTTCTGCCTTGTAAAAAGGTTCATCTGTACCATTTTTCTAGATTCCATAATTTTAAAGTGAGTCCTTGTCAGCTTCTCTGCTGTTTTCCAAAGCAATGGACAGATCAGAGGCTGCTCTGAATGGGATTTTTGTAACAGAGTAGAGGAAGCTTTGGAAATTGTTTTTCCTTTCCAGAACTATTTAATGAGAGCTGCCCGTTCCATTCCTTCACATTCCCCTTCAATTTGGAAACCATGCTGTTAAATGCCACAAATTTATAGAAGGATTAAATTCATGTCTAAATGTATGTTAAGACTTGTAAAACACATCACGATGGTTTGGATCTGATGATTTCCCACTGAAAAATGTCAGAGGAATGATGTTTTCCAGTGTGACTGGGGAGGTTATGACAAATAGACCAAAGATGGCAAATTTGTGCCCGTCTTGACAGTTACTAAGGTCACCACTTCTGGGAGGGATGACATACCCTTGAGACCAGTGGGGAATTTGGCAAAACTTGTCTGCAGCATACTCTTCCCACCTTTCCTTTTAGTGACTGCCAGGCACTCCCCTCACATTGTCCAGTCCTTTGTTCCTAATTCTCCAACACTCTATTTCTGAGCAGTGGGCATTATCCATGTTAACCCTCACCCAAGTAAATATCTATTTTGACTTAATTTCTATTTATCTAATGTATGGCTATGCCGAATTTAGATACAGAAATTCAAAATGAATATGTGAATGGTTGATACTGCTTAATGGGATATTTATTTCAAGGAATTTGTATGAAAAGAAGCAGCTCAAAGGAATACATCAAATAGTGGAAAGTGAGGCATTGTGACTGATGGCAGAATTTTGTTTGTTTTTTGTTAAAGATTTTTTTGACATGGACCATTTTTAAAGTCTTTATTGAATTTGTTACAATATTGCTTCTGTTGTATGTTTTGGTTTTTTGGCCACAAGGGATGTGGGATCTTAGCTCCTGGACCAGGGATCAAACTCACACCCCCTGCACTGGAAGGCAAAGTCTTAACCACTGGACCACGAGGGAAGTCCCTGTTTTGTTTTCAATATGTGTGTGACATGCTGGGGGTGGGGGACTTTGAAACGCTTCTCACATAGTCTCTCCATCTTTGGGAGCAGGTAAGATAATTTGCTTGCTGGCTGCTATTTGGGCAATAGATGCCAATATTCTCTAGAGAAGAGAAAGTGGGGAGACTCCTAGAAGTTTAGGACCGCAGGTAGTTGGGTTTGACTTGGGAGAGTTCACTCAATATCTTTGCCTCCAGATATTCTTCTATAAAACAAGGTTAATAATATCCTGCCCTGCTTTTTTCTTTAGGGTTGTGAAAATGAATCTTCATGGCACATATGAAAGCATCCTGTAAATTAGTAGGTGTTACAGAAATTCAAGTTTTTGAATAATGATTATGATGGTGAAAGTAATAATAATAATAATAATAATAAATCCTTGCCATATGAGTTTCAACAAATAAGACATCAGCTTACTTGAAGAGGACAGAAAAAAATAGGTTTAATGTTAGTAAATTTTTCACTCCAGAAAAGTTATACTGAATTACTTTAAAAGTGCTCTTTTGATGCAAATTAATTTTAAAATATCATTCCTCATATCTTAGAGCCAAGAAAGCCCACTGATTTGATGTGGATACAGCATATTTACCAGTCATGTCCTTCTCTGAGTCTCAATGTCCCCATCTGTTCCATGAGGGGGTAGGAGGCCCGGATGTTCATAGATAGCATAGTTTTCGGGATATTCATAGGGAGGAAAGAAGCCCGAGGTGAAGAAGGCTGACACTTCAGCCTCTTCTCCTGTCCAGAAGGGGTAGCCCGAGTGCCAGAGAGGAAACAGGGACCCTTTGTAGGGGTCTGTACTCTGGAGGGAGGTCACATGGAGAACACTGAGTGGTGCACTGCTGCCCCCTCCCAGTGAGCTGCTTTCAGTGGAAGATTCACAAGTTTTAAAGACACTACAGGACAGTGAAACAGTGGTCCACACTGGCTCAAAGCTCCAGGCAGTAAGTATGAAATGCTTGCTCAATCAATAGCAAATATTCCAAGGACTTGAAATGATCCAGGATCACTTCTCTTTGAATCATCCACTGGGTAAAAGAATCAGCTACCAGGAGAGCCTTGCTATATTTGTCCTGGTATCTACAGACCTCAGCCTCCACGCCCCAGTAATGAGTAGAGACTGTTCATGTGGAGGCTTAAGACAACGAAACTCTGTTTTCAAAGGCCCTAACAGCCTGCCATCCTCAGAAAAGCAGTGATTCCTAGCTGGTCAGACTTAGCTTCTATGGTTATCCAACACAACTTGCTCCAGGTGAAAAAGCAAAGGGCTGGGAAGAAGAGATGATCATCTCTGCATAAAGTGGGCATCAAGAGCAGTTCCACTGTTGCACTGGGGCTTAATTTAGGGAATGAGGTTGGGCAAGTGGGTAACAGAGAACCTGTTTCTAAAATGTTTATTTCCACATAAGCAAGAAGAGGGATGCTTCAGACAGGGATAGCCTTATAAATAGATGCATTATAATCTCCCACTGAAAAATATCCTCTTGTAAGCCTTGCAATCATGCCTCAGATTCTACTGGCAGTGCTTATGTTAAGCATTGCCCTCTTCCTAAGACCTTAAAATGGAAAGCAGTGATTAAGAGCCAAGTTTCCAATTGGGACTCAGATATTTACTAACTCTTCATCCTAGGCAAGTTGCTTAATTTCTCTAGATTTCCATTTCCTCATCTTAAAAAAAAAAACGGTAAATAATGGTACCTTCCTCTAAGGGTTGTTGTGATGATTAAAGAGATAATATTAAGTGCTTAGTACAGTGCATGGCACAGAGAAAATGTTTTTTAAAATGGTAGCTGTTATTATTACCTAAAATCCAAATTCTCTTGCAAGAGATTTCCCAAAGTCTCCACGAGTGAGTTTGGCTGATGCCTCTTTTTCAGAGGCAGCTTGGCAGAGTGTAAACACCATGGGCTTTGGATTCAGAAGTGGGATTAAATCTGGGCTCTTTCACCCTAGCTCTGAGATGCTAAGTCATTTTACCCGTCTGAGCCTAGGCCCAGTCTATCGTAAAATGGGGATTAACATTACACTGTATGGGACTGTTGTGAGAATTATTAGATATTTGTGACATGCCTGGTACATAGTAAGTGCTCAACATATTAGTTCCTTCTCAGGAAAGCAATGGTCTCTGACACATGAGAGGGAGGGTGCTGAAAGTAGGGCAATGGGTGTTAAAAGGAAAGCTAGGAAACTGGAGACAAACTTATGCCTTCTGGGCCTGACCTGAGATTTGAGTACTTTACTATCAAGATAACGGAAAAGATGTAGGGACCTAGTGCCATAAAAATGTTAGTATACCATAACAAAAAAAAAAAAAAAAGAGAGAAGTGACATAGTATAACCATATATGGGCTTAAGGGTCCATGTACAGGACAGGGCATTTAAAATGTGACCCATTCTCACCGTATCCTTCTGAGAGCTTCCTTATCCTTTGGTGCCCATCCCATTCAGCAGCATATAAAGGGCTTGTCAATTGGCATGATAACTTTGCCCAGTAGGGGGCCCAGTGAGATGATAACTGGCTGAGTTCATTAGACCCTATCTTGAATTTGGTAGTGAGGGAGGAGGATTAGGGACATGGAAAATAGAAAAAGATTGGTTATGGCAATAATGAGTGCTGATTGAAGCAGTAGAAACAGGTAGAGTAAGCTGATAATAGTGATCATTACAACACCAAAATGCTGTAAAATTAGGGGCAGGAGAAACATAACAGTTTCTGAGGGGGACTTTTATTAGAGGTATTGATAATCCAGTTCTGTTATTAGACTGCTAGAGCTACTATTGTATCTTCAATATGTAAAGGTTCCAGTTACCTACAAGGCCTGGTTGTACAGTCATCAAAAGGGTGTACTGACCTCTGTATTTCTCTACATATTTTTACAATAAATCCTCTTCAGCAGACATGATCTAAACTTATCTAGATACATAGCAAACTAAAAGAACTTAAATATTTCGGTGTGAATTTCAGCCCTGCCACTAACTGATTTCTTCATCTATAAAATGGAAGCGACAATTAAGAGTTAGTACATGCAGAACATTTAGAATAGTGCTTGGCATATAGCAGATGTTCAAAAAGTGTTAATTACTATCATAATTACTTTGGACAAGGCCTGAATTTGTTTTCTCATCTGTAAAATGGGATTATATTCACCTTATGAGGTTGTTGAGGGGATTAAATGAAGTAACAGGTAAAATAGTAATAGTTATATACCTGGTACTTAACATATGTTAGTTATCATCTCTCACCCCTCAAAAACAAAACCTCTAAATATTTTGAATCATCAAGCATCTGTCTGGCAGTATAAGTGAAGACAAGTTTGGGCCTTATGCTTAATAAGTGCTGAAAAATAGTTATTTAATGTGACTATTTCCTACTTCAATGACTGTTGCCATTTTGAACCTCTTTCTCACTCTCTAATCTCACACACAACCTCAGAAGAATTGGAGTGTCTCAGATATGGTTCTACTTGGAAATTTACAGCAACAGGAAGGTTTTTCCATAGGGTCCAGGCCTTCTTGGTCAGTTAAAAGGAAGCAAGAAAGTCTCAAGTCATTTACAAGTGGAATGGTGTTGCTATCTTCAACCGAGCTAAGTAATGCCTCTTCTTTATGAAGCTTACAGTGGGTGTAACATGAATGGGAATAATGAATTTGGCTTTGAATTCAATTTTCTTTCTTCTGTAAATATGCAATTCCACCTGGAGGGCCTCAAAAAGGCATACTGAGCTGGTAAATCTCTATAGATTTTGGTAATTAGAAATCTTTCTTCTCTTCTCATTACCTGGAAAAGTATCCTCCATAATATCTTTTCATTTAACCCCAGAATGTCTCTTAGACTTTGTTTGATTGAATCTAAAGATGAAATTATAAAATTTGCATATAATTATTATTATTACTTCAAGCCCAAATCCCTTTATATAAGTAACATAAAATCACTGTGCAGTGTTTTCCAAAAGTTTTAACCTTTTTCCTCCTAATGATTTCATGTCATTTTGATAAAGTGAAAGCTAAACATGTCAAGCTCTGGCATGATCAAATTTGAGTAAGATTTCTAAGAAACAGATACAGAGTTGTTTTATGAACCTTCACTTGGAACATGGGATCCAACTTTATTTTAATTGATCCAGTAAGATATTGAATGAAGACTTTTTTTCCTTTCCTAAGTTTGAGAACAAACATAAAGCAGAATATGTTACTTTACTAGGCATAAATTTTCCTTAAACATTCTATTTGGACTTTTCTAACTGAAGGCTGGAAGGCTTTTAGCTGTCCGACTGACAAAATAACTCATGAATTAGTGGTTAGTATATAAACTACTAAGCACCACAGGCACAATAGTCATTTATTTGTAGTGAAGCACTTTCAAGAACTTTTTACCTGCTAGTACAGCAGAGAAGTAGTATATTGACAAGAATACAGACAGTATCATCAGTAGGCTGGATAGGTTTTATTCGTGTAATTTTAGTCAAATGATTTTTACCAATATATCCTTTTGCTTGGGAGCATTTTCCAGTGTGGAAAATGAAGAGCTTGAGTATGAATACAACTTAGTTAACTTTGCAACAAATTGATTCCATTTGTTAACTTATGGAAAAATGGCTATGATTTCCAAATTGAAATAAAGTCATATTCTTCTGATAGCTCAAACTGGAGAAGAACGAACCAGGAGAAGAAAGAACCAATCTTCACCTAGAGGACCTGTTTGTCTCAGGATGAACTACCCTCTAGTCATGAATTTGATTAGTTGCTTTTACTGTCTGTCTCAGCAATAAAATCAGAAAATTATATAGCGGAAATAGAATGTGGATGAGGTATAACAAGACTTGTAATTCCAGTTAGAATCCAGGTGTATGAGCACTGAATTTTAAGTGAGACACATCTGTAATCAAATCCAAGCTCTGCTTCTCAGTAGCTGTATGACTCTTCACCATCTACTTAAGCTATCACCCTATTTCCTGTTCTCTAAAAATTGGGATAACAATCATCCAACTGCTCACAGGATTCTCTGGAGGATTAAATCAAAGTACCTAGAACCATTCCTAACACACAGCAGATGCTCAACAAATTTGGTAGATCTGAACCTCTCTGGTCTCCTCTTCCGTAAAATGGGTGATGGGGTGGACAAGATATTCTCTAGCTCTCCTGAGACAAAAGACTCTAAGACCCATAACATCTTAATACTACATTTAGAAATCTTTTGGGTGAATAATAGAAAACAGAAAAGAATGGTGTGAATGTACTGTACTACAGCAACTCACTTCAGTTTACACAGTCAAGGTACTCTGATAAGATCTGTAGAAAGGGAACCCAGAAAGGGGTAAGAGAATTATCCAGGTTAGAAGTCGGTATCAGGGCTAGAGCTAGAGCTTGAGGTAGAAATCCAAATCAATCACTGTAGATCAGATCCAGGGCTTTATCCTCTACAGTCTACACTAGAGCCAATTTAAGACTCTCTTGGAACTGTTATTTACTAACTTGAGCAAATCCACTGAAAATTAGGCTAGGTTTGTCTTTGGCAACCTATCAATCATTTTATTTTCTTTATAGATAACTAGTACCCTTAAGATTCTCTTCAGATAGTCCATCCAGACATTGCTTTCCCATAATTTTTCTAAATTGTAAAGCAAACTCATCTCTCACCATAATTTACCTGTTCTATTGTTTCTTTGTAGCAATGATTGGTAATAAATTAACCAGGTAAAATAATCCAGCCCATAAAGTTTACATAAGATAGTGGAAAATTTTAGGCTTTGAGGCATATAGGAACTGGGTTATATTTTTGCAGGGGTCCTTTTTATGACTGCTTCAAGTAACAGTCCCATTGTCTAAAGGGTGAAGGTGCAGCAAATTGTTTCCGACCTTTTAGCCTTATACATTCCACCAAATGATATAATCAAATACTTAGAAAAAAATCTGGAGAAAATTTGATAGGGAACTAAAACTGAAGGCAAACGAAAGGTGCTACAATGTCTATCTTTCATGATATTATAGTCTGATGTGTTAATTGTCAATGATTGAATCACTTATCAAAGTAGAAACATAACTTATACTAACAAGGTAAGAAAGAGTTCACATTGGGGCTATTGGTCTAAGAATAAAGTGTAAGAAAGAAAATTTTATTATAACAGATGAATCCAAAAACAAAACTGTGTCTATCAGAGAACAATAGTTTTAAAAGACAAATCTGATTTGACTGTTAAATAAAACTATGAGCTGTTATCTTTAGATCAGAGTCATTTATATTTCTAGATGTAAGTAAGCCATATTCACAATTTATCAGTTTGTATTCAAGTCAAAAACACAAAAGCTACAATTCTCACCAACAGAAAATAAGAAAACTCTATTTCATAGATATTTGTCTGTAATAATCTCTTCTACGCTTCTCTGGGATGTTCCAAATATAAATAAATAAACTTACCCTTTAAGTAGAAAAGACAAAGCATCAATTATAAACAAAATGGAAGATTACTGCATTGAGGTCACATCATATAGTCAAATTACCAAGAAAGTTAAATAGGTTTACCCAAACTTAGCATAAGAGTAATTTCTCATTTCATTAACCACTGAAAATAGTCTTCATTTATACATGTTCTCATTTACAATGGGAAATATTATATATGAATGGTGAGTGCTTAGCAAAAAAGTCTCCATAATTTCACTTTGAATGAAGATTATCTAAACAGATGTGCTCTTAATAGAATTTCATGAAATACTGGCATTCTTTCATTAAGGAAAAACACCTTACCTACTTAACCTAGATTAGTAGTATACTTTCTAAAATATAACTTGGTCACTTCTCCACATTTGAGACTTACACCAGAAAATTGCAGGCACATGTTAATTTGTTCATTTTAGTTGGGTAAAATACAGATATTCCTGGGGAGATGGCAAGCAGTACAGCTGGTCATCAAATACTTTTCCCCAAGGCTCCTGCCCTTCCAGAGTCTAGTCTTCTTTACAGTCTTATGACTTTTCTGTGTGCCCACCCCATGTGTTATGCTCCCAACCTCCACTGGGCTGGAAGTTATCTACTTGGCTGGGCAAAACGTTTTATTCTGATTTATTTTCCACTTCATTTCTTCCAGTTATGAGAGTTGTTTAAGATAAAGAATGAATACATTCAACCAGGACTTATAGTGCAGTTGACCCCCGAACAACATAGGTTTACTGTGCAGGTCCACTTATACACAGATTTTTTTCAGTAAATACTATAGTACTACACAACCTGTGTTTTGTTGAATCTGGGAATGTGGAACTGCACATACAGAGGGCCAACTATAAAGTTATATGTGGATTTTCAACTGCATAGGGGTTCGAAACCCCATAATCTCTGCATTGTTCAAGGATCAACTATAGTTGTAACTTGAGTTGGCTTAATTTTGTTTTGTTATTTTTTGTTGGTTAGTTTAAAAACACACACCAATATTTTCAAAAACCAATCAATAATTCTGTGAGAAATGTAAATGATATTAAGGCCATGCAAATTAATCTCCTTTTAAAATACAGCCTAACAAGCGTTGAATGCAAATTGAAGAATGATTAAAAATGTTTCAATTTCATCTGAAAGTATGAAAGGTTGAATTTCTGTCTTAACAGTGATATTTACCAAAGAGAAAAAATTTTAAATGAGCAAACCTTAATTTCTTTGATTTAATTTTGCATATTTTTTATCAATGAAAAAATTTTTAATTTAAGGAATTAATAGTCATTAAATTACTAGCTAAATTACTAGATTCTCATAGTAATCTAAATTTAAAAGCTGATGAACACAGATTAAAAGTCAACTGAATTTCTGCTTGAATAGTGAAAACAAACATAAACACAAAAAGTAGCATTGTCCATTGTATGATGCTAAAGGAGGTGTTTTTGGTTATGTAAACATATTAAGTGAATATATTTTCCCTGTTTTTATTTTTATGCATCACATGTGAATGCAGAGATTTATTTAAAGCTACCTTGAATTAAAAAGAAACCAAAACTTTTATTCTATACTTTATTATGTATAAAGTACTTTATTCTGTAGTACTTTGGTGCTAGATTTTTAAATATAATTTTTGAGGAGGATGTTTCATATACAGTGAGTTAATACGAATTCAGTCAAGGACACCTACAAAAAACCATCTCTCACACTTTTCAACATAATATACAAAACTGTAAAATCTGTCAAGGTGAAAACCCTCCAGACTTTCTTAAAGTATTCTAAAGTACAGCAAAATAAAAGAAAGCATTATATACAAATAGTGTTTAAGCATTCTGGAATATATGGCGTTCTTAGTGTAACTGGAGTGAAACTTGTCTATATATACACGCAAAATATTTCAGAAGCAAGTGAGGTAAACAAAAGTACCAGTTCTTTAAATTACACTTGATCACGTAGACGAGCAAGCCTCTGTGATAGTTCATCCTGGAGAAAGTGAAGATGAAAAGTCACAGGGTTGTGACAAATATAAATCACTAATATTTTAAATAGCTCATATTAAAATGAGATTCAAAATCTCGTCTCAAAAATTCACACAAAAACATTAAGAATTTACTTTTTTAAACATTTCAGAACAAGTGGAGAACTTAGACCAGAAAGCTATGAAGGGGAGCAAATTCAATCTCTAAATGAAATATGCATGCAAATAGAAAATGTCCATCATTAAGGACTTAAAGGCTAATTATATCCTGCTAATTTATGATGATGTCATGTTATAGTAGAAAAATACTCTGTAAAATATAACAGGAGAATATATTTACTTATATATAAATATAAATACACATATATTTAATTCATTCATCAAATTCATACAAATCAAGATAAAATCCAACTTCTACCTGTTCCGTGGAAGTAACACTTGTGCCAAAAGAACCTGTCTGACCTTGTGGTAGTTCCATATTGAGATCAAGGCTACAATTTTAAAATAATTAACATAAATGAATGTTAATACAGGCATTCTCTCTTTAATTATAATAAACTAGAAAACATGTTTATTGCAAATTTGAATATTCTACCTAGCATTTTTTTCCCTTTTGATCTTTATTGGAGTATAATAGCTTTACACTGTTGTGCCTGTTTCCGCTATACAACAAAGCGAATCAGCTGTATTTATACACGTCTCCGTATCCACTCCCTCTTGAGCCTCCCTCCCACCCTCCCTATCCCACCTCTCTAGGTCATCAGCAATCATCAAGTTGATCTCCCTGTGTTATGCAGTTGCTTCCCACAAGCTATCTATTTTACACTTGGTAGTGTATAAATGTCAATACTACTCTTTCACTTTGTCCCCGCTTCTCCTTCCCCCCTCACTGTGTCCTCAAGTCTGTTTTCTACATCTGCATCTTTATTCTTGCCCTGTTACTGGGTTCATCAGAACCATTTTTTTAGATTCCATACATATGTGTTAGCATATGGTATTTGTTTTTCTCTTTCTCACTTATTTCACTCTGTATGACAGACTCTAGGTCCATCCACCTTACTACAAATAATTTTATTCCATTGTATATATGTGCCACATCTTCTTCATCCATTCATCTGTCGATGGACATTTAGATTGCTTCCATGGCCTGGCTATCATAAGCAATGCTGCAATGAACACTGTGGTACATGTATCTTTTTGAATTATGGTTTTCTCCAGGTATATGCCCAGTAGCGGGATTGCTGGGTCACACATTAGTTCAATTTTTAGTTTTTTGAAGAAACTCCATACTCTTTTCCATAGTAGCTGTATCACTTTACAGTACCACCAGCAGGGCAGGAGGGTTCCATTTTCTGCACAACCTCTCCAGCATTTATTGTTCCTAGATTTTTTTGATGATGGTCAATCTAAATGGTGTGAGGCGATACCTCATTTTGGTTTTGATTTGCATTTCTCTAATGATTAGTGATGTCAAGCATTTTTTCATGTGTCTGTTGATCATCTGTATATCTTCTTTGGAGAAATGTCAGCTTAATTCTTCCTCCTATTTTTGGATGGGGTTGTTTGTTATTTTGATATTGAGCCATATGAGCTGCTTATATATTTTGGAGATTAATCTTTTCTCAATTGCTTCATCGGTAAATATTTTGTCCCACTCGGAGGGCTGTCTTTTCATCATATTTATAGTTTCCTTTGCTGTGCAAAAACTTAAATTTCATTAGGTCCCATTTGTTTTTGTTTTTATTTCCTTTACTCTAGGAGGTGGGTCACAAATGATCTTGCTGTGATTTATGTCATAGGGTGTTCTACCTATGTTTTCCTTTAAGAATTTTATACTGTCAGGCCTTACATTTAGGTCTCTAATCCATTTTGAGTTTATTTTTGTGTATGGTGTTAGGGAATGCTCTAAATTCATTCTTTTACAAGTGGCTGTCCAGTTTTCCCAGCACCATTTACTGAAGAGGCTGTCTTTTCACCCTTGTATATTCTTCCCTTTGTAATAGATTAGGTGACCATATGTATGTGGGTTTATCTCTAGGCTTTCTGTCCTATTCCATTGATCTATATTTCTGTTTTATGTCAGTACCTTACTGTCTTGATTACTGTAGCTTTGCAGTAGAGTCTGAAATCAGGGAGCCTGATTTCTCCAGCTCCATTTTTTCTTCTTAAGATTGCTTTGGCCATTCGGGGTCTTTTGTGTTTCCATAGAAATTGTATAATTTTTTGTTCTAGGTTTGTGAAAAATACCATTGGTAATTTGATAGTGAGTGCACTGAATCTGTAGATTGTTTTGGGTAGTATAGTCATTTTCACAATGTTGATTCTGCCAATCCAAGAACATGGTATATCTCTCCATTTGTCTGTGTAGTGTTTGATACCTTTCATCAGTGTCTTATACTTTTCTGCATACAGGTACTTTGACTCCTTAGGTAGTTTTATGCCTAGGCATTTTATTGTTTATGTAGCAATGGTAAATGGTGGTGTTTCCTTAATTTCTCTTTCTAATTTTTTATTGTTGGTGTATAGAAATGCAAGAGATTTCTGTCCATTATTTTTTTTATAATGTAGAGAAATCTTTTTATTAAGCTCTCTATTGGAATATAATTGCTTTACAATGTTGTGCCAGGTTTTTCCTGTACACCAAAGTGAATCAGCTGTATTTATACATATATTCCAATATGCCCTCCTTCCTGTGACTCCCTCCCACCCTCACTATCCTAGCCCTCTAAGTCATCACCCATCATCAAGTTGATCTCCCTATGTTATGTACCAAACTTCCACTACCTATCTCTTTTACATTTGGTAGTGTATACATGTCAATGCTACTCTCTCACTTCGTCCCAGCTTCCCCTTTGCACCCCTGCCCACCCCAGGTCCTCAAGTCCATTCTCTACTTCTGCATCTTTATTCTTGCCCTGTCACTGGGTTCATCAGAACCATTTTTTTTAGATTCCATATATATGAGTTAGCATATGGTATTTCTTTTTCTCTTTCAGGCTTACTTCGTTCTGTATGACAGACTCTAGGTCCATCCACTTCACTACAAATAACTCAATTTCATTCCTTTTTCTGGCTGAGTAACAGTCCACCGTATATATGTGCCACATCTTCTTTATCCGTTCACCTGCTTATGGGCATTTAGGTTGCGTTCATGTCCTGGCTATTGTAAATAGTGCTGCAATGAACATTGTGGTGCATGTTTCTTTTTTCAAATATGGTTTTCTCTGGGTATATGCCCAGGAGTGGGATTGCTGGGTCATATGCTAGTTCCAATTTAATTTTTTAAGGAACCTCCAAACTGTTTTCCATAGTGGTTGTACCAATTTACATTCCCACCAATAGTGCAGGAGAGTTCCCTTTTCTCCACACCCTCTCCAGCATTTATTGTTTCTAGATCTTTTGATGATGGCCACTCTGACAGGAGTGAGGTGATACCTCATTGTGGCTTTGACTTGCATTTCTCTAATAATGAGTGACTGAGCATCTTTTCATGTGTTTGTTAGCCATCTGCAAGTCTTCTTTGGAGAAATGACTATCTATGTCGTCTGCCCATTTGCGGATTGGGTTATTTGCTTTTTTGATATTAAGCTGCATGAGCTGCTTGTATATTTTGGAAATTAATCTTTTGTCTGTTGCTTCATTGGCAAATAATTTCTCCCATTCTGAAGGTGGTCTTCTTGTCTTGTTTACGGTTTCTTTTGCTGTGCAAAAGCTTTTAAGTTTCATTAGGTTCCATTTGTTTATTCTTGATTTTATTTCCATTAATCTAGGAGGTGAGTCAAAAAGGATCTTGCTTTGATTTATGTCATAGAGTGTTCTGCCTATGTTTTCCTCTAGGAGTTTTATAGTGTCTGGCCTTACATTTAGGTCTTTAATCCATTTTGAGTTTATTTTTGTGTATGGTGTTAGGACGTGTTCTAATTTCATTCTTTTACATGCAGCTGTCCAGTTTTCCCAGCACCACTTATTGAAGAGGCTGCCTTTTTTCCATTGTATACCCTTGCCTCCTTTGTCAAAGATAAGGTGCCCATATGTGTGTGGGTTTACCTCTTGGCTCTCTATTCTGTTCCATTGATCCACATTTCTGTTTTTGTGCCAGTACCATATTGTCTTGATCCCTGTAGCCTTGTAGTATAGTTTGAAGTCAGGAAGCCTAATTCCACCAACTCTGCCTTTCCTTCTCAAGACTGCTTTCGCTATTTCGGGTTTTCTGTGTTTCCATACAAATCGTAAAATTTCTTGCTCTAGTTCTGTGAAAAATGCCATTGGTAATTTGATAGGGATTTGTGCATTAATTTTATATTCTGCAACTTTACCAAATTCTGTGATTAACTTTAGGGCTTTTTATATATAGTATAATGTCATTTGCAAAGTGACATTTTTACTTCTTTTCCAACTTGGATTCCTTTTATTTCTTTTAATATTTATATTATTTATATATTTATTTACATGTCTATTTATTTATTGGCTCTGTTGGATTTTCATTGCTTCATGCAGGCTTTCCCTTGTTATGGCAAGCGGGGGCTACTCTTCATTGTGGGACCTGGACTTCTCAGTGTGGTGGCTTCTCAGGTTGCGGAGCACGGGCTCTAGGAGCATGGGCTTCAGTAGTTGTGGCACACAGGCTTAGTTGCTCCATGGCATGTGGGATCTTCCCGGATCAGGGATTGAACCCGTGTCCCCTGCACTGGCAGGCAGATTCTTAACCATGGCACCACCAGGGAAGCCTGGATTCCTTTTATTTCTTTTGCTTCTCTGACTGCTGTGGCTAAAACTTCCAAAACTATGTGCAGTAATACTGGTGAGAGTGGGCACCATTGCCTTGTTCCTGATCTTTGAGGTAATGCTGTCATTTTCTCACCAGTGAGGATGATGTTGGCTGTGGGTTTGTCATATATGGCCTTTACTATTTTGAGGTAGGTTTCCTCTATGCCCACTTTCCAGAGAGTTTTTATCATAAATGGATGTTGAATTTTGTCAAAACTTTCTCTGCATCATTGAGATTATCATATGGTTTTTATCCTTCAGTTTGTTAATATGGTGTATCACACTGATTGATTTGTGTACATTGAAGAATCTTTGCATTCCTAGGATAAACCCCACTTGATCATGGTGTATGATCCTTTTAGTGTGCTGTTGGATTGTGTTTGCTAGTATTTTGTCGAGGATTTTTGCATCCATGTTCATCAGTGATACTGGCCTTTAATTTTTGTGTGTGTGTGACCTCTTTGCCTGGTTTTGGTATCAGGGTGATGGTGGCCTTGTAGAATGAGTTTGGCAGTGTTCCTCCCTCTGCTATATTTTGGAAGAAATTGAGGATAGGTGGTATCTCTTCTCTAAATGTTTGATAGAATTAACATGTGAAACCATCTGGCCCTGGGCTTTAGTTTGTTGGGAGATTTTTAATCAAAGTTTCAATTTCAGTGCTTGTGATTGGCCTGTCCATATGTTCTATTTCTTCCTGATTCAGTCTTGGAAGGTTGTATTTCTTTAAGAATTTATCCATTTCTTTCAGGTTATCCAATTTATAGGCACATAGTTGTTTGCAGTAGTCTCTCATAAATACTTTTGTATAATCTCTTTGTAGTTCTGCAATGTCAGTTGTCTTCTTTTTAACTTCTAATTCTGTTGCTTTAAGTCTTCTAGCTTTTTTTCCTGAGTATGGCTAATGGCTTGTCAATTCTGTTTATCTTCTCAAAGAAGCAGCTTTTAGTTTTATTGATCTTTGCTATTGTTTCCTTCATTTCTTTCTCAATAATTTCTGATATGATCTTTATAATTTCTTTCCTTCTGCTACCTTTGCGATTTTTTGTTCTTCTTTCTCTAATTGCTTTAGATGTAGGGTTAGGTTGTTTATTTGAGATTTTTCTTATTTTTTGAGGCAGGATTTTATTGCAACGAACTTCCCTCTTAGAACTGCTTTTGTTGCATCCCATAGGTTTTGGGTCATCATGTTTTCATTGTCATTTGTTTCTAGGTATTTTTTTATTTTCTCTTTGATTTCTTCAGTGATCTCTTTGTTATTTAGTAGTATGTTGTTTAGCCTCCATGTGTTTGTATTTTTTAGTGATTTTTGTCCTGTAATTGATATCTGGTCTCATAGCATTGTGATCAGAAAAGATGCTTGATATGATTTCAATTTTCTTAAATTTATTGAGGTTTGATTTGTGAACCAAGATGTGATCTATGCTGGACAATGCTCCATGTACACTTGAGAAGAAAGTGTATTCTGTTGTTTCTGGATGGAAAGTTCTATAAATATCAATTAATTCCATCTGGTCTAATGTGTCATTTAGAGCTTGTGTTTATTTAATTTCTGTTTGGATAATCTGTCCATTGGTGTAAGTGGGGTGTTAAAGTCTCCTACTATTATTGTGTTACTGTCAATGTCCCCTTTTATGGCTGTTAGCATTTGCCTTGTATATTCAGGTGCTCCTATGTTGGGTGCATAGATATTTACAATTCTTATATCTTCTTCTTGGATTGGTCCCTTGATCATTAGGTAGTGTCCTTCCTTGTCTCTTGTAATAGTCTTTACTTTAAAGTCTAATTTTTCGCATATGAGTAATACTACTCCAGCTTTCTTTTGATTTCCATTTGCATGGAATATCTTTTCCATCCCCTCACTCTCAGTCTGCATGTGTCCTTAGTTCTGAAGTGTGTCTCTTGTAGACAGCATATATATGGGTCTTGCTTTTGTATCCATTCAGCCATTCTGTGTCTCTTGGTTGGAGCATTTAATCCATTCACATTTAAGGTAATTAGTGATATGTATGTTCCCATTATTTTCTTAATTGTTTTGTTTTTGTTTTTGTAAGTCTTTTCCTACTCATTTGTTTCCTGCCTAGAGAAGTTCCTTTAGCATTTGTTGTAAAGCTGGTCTTGTGGTGCTGAATTCTCTTAGTTTTTGCTTGTCTGTAAGGCTTTTAATTTCTCCTTCAAATCTGAATGAGATCTTTGCTGAGTAAAGTAATCTTGGTTCTAAGTTTTTCCCTTTCATCACTTTAAATATATCCTGTCACTCTCTTCTGGCCTGTAGAGTTTCTGTTGAAAGATCAGCTGTTAGCCCTATGGGGGTTCCCTTGTATGTTATTTGTTGTTTTTCCTTTGCTGCTTTTAATATTTTTTTCTTTGTATTTAATTTTTGATAGTTTGACTAATATGTGTCTCAGTGTGTTTCTCCTTGGGTTTATCCTGCATGGTACTCTCTGTGATTCCTGGATTTGATTGACTATTTCTTTTCCCATGTTAGGGAAGTTTTCCCCTATAATCTCTTCAAATATTTTCTCAGACCTTTTCTTTTTCTCTTCTTCTTCTGGCACCCCTATAATTCGAATGTTTGTGCATTTAATTTTGTCCTAGAGGTCTCTGAGACTGTCCTCAATTCTTTTCATTCTTTTTTCTTTATTCATCCTGTGTCAGTTATTTCCACAATTCTATCTTCCAGGTCACTTATCTGTTCTTCTGTCTCAGTTATTCTCTCTTCACTCCTCCTAGAGTATTTTTAATTTCATTTATTGTGTTGTTCACTGTTTGTTTGCTCTTTAATTCTTCTAGGTCCCTGTTAAACATTTCTTTCATTTGCTCCATCTTTGCCTCCATACTATTTCTGAGATCTTGGATCATCTTTACTAACATTATTCTGAATTCTTTTTCACTACCTAGTATTTTACCTTACCTTAAATAAATATAATACTGGATCAATTTTATAAATGTAAATAGAACTTAAACATCTTCTGAATGTCCACCTTAGGATAAATGAACTACTAATTTTAAAGAGTTTTTGTTGAGCCCCAGTGGCTACCCATGTGGATGATAAACTTATGATAGAAAAGTGAATAAAATATAGGAAAATGATCTGGTCATCTGAACAAAAACAAAGACCAAAACAATGGTTATCCAATGTACTGAATTTACTGGAGATTACTATATGTCTCCTAATGTAAAGAGAATTAATGTGCCAAAGAAAGATAAAACAGGCTAGACACATGTAGCCTCAGGATCAATATCCATATCTAACATATGAGCTAACTTCAAGTTCAGTGTTTAGCTCCTGAGCTACCCTTGGTAGAAATCATTACTTGCATCTACCATATAACTAAAGTTTAGAAAAGTTAAGTACACTTGCCCAAGATCACTCTAGTGACAGATAGGATTCAAATCCAGGTTTGTCTCCCTCTAAGGCCACAATTTTAATCTCCATTATAACTACTCCTGTGGAATACAGCCTCATCTTTCTGACTGTCTCTGGATGGCATATGCCAACTCCAGTTTGAAAACACTACATGAATACAGTAACTCTGTCATTAGGAGATTCTATAGACAGATTGCTTTATAAAAGGTAAGGATATAGTATAGTAAAATTCTGCTATGCTAAAACAAGTTTGCTATACTTAAACATCTTTAAGGATGGGTATTTCAACATCAATGGTTCTACGTATTTCTACTGATCCAGTCACCACTCTCGATTTTGGCTCCCTACACCCAAGGAACTTTTGGCAATGTCTGGAGGCATTTTTGGCTGTCACAACTCGGGGGAGGGGTAAAACTACTTGTGGGTAGATTTCAGGAGCATTACTAAACATCCTACATACACAGGATAGCCCCTAGGATTATTCACCCAAAATGTCAACAGTGTCAAGGCTGAGAAATCCTACTCTAAATCTTATAAAAAAGTTGTCTACTGAACTTGATTTCCACTGAGAGTCAGCAAGGCTGTAATATGGCAATATTCATTTTACAAGCCCAATCTTCTTATTTCATCTTTGGTATAAACAGAAACAAATTCTTAGCCTCATGTTCCTAAAATGGAGTCTCCTTACAGATGCCGTAGTCTCGTCTATAACACTTAAAAATCATCCTTCTTACTACCTCCCTGTGGTATATGGGCTATATTAGGATACTAAAAAAGCAGAATAGTGTACCACTTACCCTCCAGCCCTGTTCTCAAATATTGCAAACCTCATTTATTAACCTAGGTTTTAATTCACTAATGAACTAAATTAGTGAACTAAAGAGCTGATAATTAAGTTTTTAAATTAAGCATTAGTTTCTACAGTAGAATAATATTCATTAACTCTATTTTACAGGTGTCTTCAAGAACCTTATTTCAATCTATTACTCTACTTTTGAAGATAAAGCATAAAACTTTAGTATCACCCAGTTGTAATCTTTATTTTTGAAAAAAATATTTTTATTCTTTACTATAATGTTCTCTTGAACTAAGTAGAATACCAGAGAACACTGATATAAAATGACTTCTGTAGCACAGCTAATATTATGGTCATTTTCCTCAAACATAAAGGACCTATAAAATAAATAGCCCATTAACAGACATCCTATTTCTAATAGCTGTACCACAAAGGGTGTCAATTATTTACTTTTTAAAAAAACAAATAACCATCTGCAATGATGCAATGTTGCCAACTTTTGAACTCTTTGGACATTTTGCACATATTGCTCAGTTTGCAAGACTCAAACTGGGCTTAAGACTTAATGGCCTGATCATAGTAGAATTCTTATGGAAGTTCCTATTAAAAAAATTAAAGATCTGATATATGCTGAACACAGATGGTACTGAGGAAACTTTTTAAACATTCCCGCCTCCCTCAATCACCTTCCTTCATTTCTTATCACACACTAACTGAATCTATCTCCAGAGATTTTTAAGAAATTACTAGGATGATTAGATCAAAGTTACATTTTTATGAGCATGACAAAGAGCTGGATGTTCCAAAGGTCCCTGAAGCACTAAATTCTAGGATCAAAAACCTAACTCTGACCATTGGTAGTAAAGACAAATATTTTTATCCACATTACATAATTGTAGGAGTTGTAGATATTAAATCAAGATTATCTGAAAGCATCTGAATAATTTCTTACCCAGCTTCATCTGCCATTTCTTGAAGCAGCATATCCACTTGGTTCTAGAATAAAACAATAAGAATTTGTATTTGAATGTTATTTGCTTTTTGGGTAGTTTTTGTTTCTGATCTAGCTTCAAAAAGGGGGATCTGGTCTACAATTTTTAAAAGAAAGTTAAAAAAATTACCACCAGAGGGAGCTGAATTATCTCATAAAATGATTTATTTCTGAATAATGCCTTAAGCTATGTGGTTATGTGAAAAATATTTGCAGTGACATTCACATATAATTTGAATCTGAGTAATGTAGCTCTCTAAAGGAGTGAATCAATTCATAAAGCTGTTTTAAACCCACTTCGCTTGTATTTAAAATGTAATAGATTTAAATTTTAGATTAATCATAACTGTCCTTTCTGCTAGTTGATGCAAATTTGATATTATGGATTATTCTTTTAAAAATATAGAGAGATGAGGGCTTCCTAGGTGGCGCAGTGGTTGAGAATCCGCCTGCCAATGCAGGGGACATGGGTTTGATCCCTGCTCCAGGAAGATCCCACATGCCGCGGAGCAACTAAGCCCGTGCACCACACCTATTGAGTCTGCACTTTAGAGCCCATGAGCCACAACTACTGAGCCCATGTGCTGCAACTACTGAAGCCCACGCTCCTAGAGCCCATGCTCCGTGACAAGAGAAGCCACGGTAACGAGGAGCCCGCACACCACAACGAAGAGTAGCCCCCACTCACCGCAACTAAAAAGAAAGCCCGCGCACAGAAAAAAAAAAAAGACCCAACACAGCTAATAAAAATAAATAATAAAATTTTTAAAAAAAAGTTTAAAAAAATATAGAGAGATGAATAAAATATAAGTATTGAGATATTTACAACAGTACAGGAGTTCTCAGGGAATAGAATCCAATTAATCAAAAAAAACTTGTTTTTAAGTTAGTTAAAATATTTTGAACATACAGGTAGGAGCTCTAAGATGTAGTAACAGCTCTACCACCAATAAGGTGCAAAATTTTAAACTAATCTCTAGTAATGCTGTTGGGCCTTAGTCTCTCTTGTCTTTCATTCACCTTCAAAATATAAAGAAGTTCAGAAAATAATAGATCAAATACCTAACGTGCACTTAGATTGTGTTGTTTTTACTTCATGTCTAAATAGCATTATTTGTGTTTTTAAAATTTACTTAAATGATATTATACTATGTACACTATTCTGCAACTTGCTATTTTAATTCAACCTTATAAGATCTAATTATATTGAGATCTAGAGCTCTAGTTCATTAGCTTTCACTGCTATATAATACTGTAGTATAGAAATACTCTCAATTTTATCTATTTTATTTCTGGACATTTAGACATTTTCCCCTAATTTCTCCTGATTATAGACAATGGTGCAATGAACATTCTTATGTAGAAGTATGTTTGTACACATGTAGGGTTTTTGCGTATAAATTTAAAAATAGCACTAGGTTACAGATCACATGCATTTTCATATACTCTGATTTATTAAAAAAATATTAACTGAATACCTACTGCCAGATATTGTTTTAAGTGCTAGGGATGCATCAATAAACAAAAATGATAAGAATCCCTTCCTATTAAGCTTACATTCTAGTGTGTGCACATGAAATGGGGGGGGAGCAAATAAAAACTTTAAAAATTATGCAGTATATTAGAAGGTTGTTTGTACAATGCAGAAGAATAAAGCAGGGATAGTAGATAGGGAGTATAGCACATGGTGGATGTGAACTGGTGTACTTTTAAGTAGAATGGTCATAAAAGACCTCACTGAGAAAATGACACTTGAACAAAAAACTGAATCAGGTTGGGGAGTGGGCAATGAGGATGAGTGCAAGACAGAGGAACCTGTGGAAAGGCTTTGAGGAAAAAAGGTACATGGTGTGTGTGTGAGAAATAACAAGGAAGCCAATATCTTAGTAGAGTGATGAGCAATAATAGGAGATAAGGTCAGAGAAGCAGGATGAGGCAGATCCTAGAGGGCACTATAGGCCACTACAAAGAATTTGGCTTTTATTTTGAGAGAGATGTGGAGCCACTGAAGGGTTCTGAGCAGAAGAATGATATGATCTGACTTGTTTAAACAGGATTGCTCTGGCTACTATGTTAAGAATGGACTGTAGATATTACCACGTTGCTTTTCCAAAGTGAATATGCGAATTAAAATTTTAATTACTCATAAGCAGGCTATGAGAATTTGGGCATCTAAGCGTGTTCAACCAGATCCCTCTCCATTTCTGTTGTAAGTTTTGGTTGATTCTTTATGAAAAATATTTTGTATATACTTAAATATCCCCAGCACCTAGCACAATACCTGAAACAGGAGAAGGTGCTCAGCAAATGTTAGGTGAATGAATATCAAGATTTTTCAGAGCTAAAAGGTATTTAGATATCATCAAATCCAACCCTATATTTTACAGCTATGGGTATTGAGGCCCAAGGTAGTGAATATCTTAAGGTCCCAAACTTAATTAGTGGCAGAGTAGGCATTAGAAATCAAAGTGTCCTGACCAAGTCATTTTTCCAATCCCTTTGTGTTTTCCTAATCTTGACCATAAAATCACCTGGAAATCACCTAAGGTGCCTGAATAAGCATCAGAAAGTCTGGGACAGTGCTTCTCAAAATCAGTGCATAAATATCACCTGTAAATCTTGCTAAAATGATTCCAATTCAATGTATCTGTGGATAGGGTCTGAATTTCTGCATTCCTAATGAGCTCCCAGATGATACAGATGTTCCTGATTTTTGAACCACACTGTGGGGAACAAGGCTCTGGAGGAGGTATAAAAGTAATGGCTAAATATATGCCCTCTATAAGACACACACAGGAATACTTTCTTCTTAACTCTAAAACCTGAATATAAGCTTGTGCTCTTATTTTTTACCTCTCAGTCAAAGGCATCACCTACAGTAAAATTTTGATGGATGGCTATTGATTCTTCTCCTAACCTATTTTGTAAACTATATTTTTTTCCATAGTATCATCTGAAGTAGTGATAACAAGTTTTTTGTTTATTTTATTAACCATGTGATAGATGCTGGGATCAAAAAGAAGAGTGATAATGAAATAAATCTTCTGTTTTTAATATTCAAGTTTCACAAAAACTTTTTTCCAGCTCATGTGACATCCAAACTAGTTTCAAATTTAATTTTCTCTGCAGTACATCTCTAAGTTGCAGATTCAACACCATTCTAGAAAACATTCTAGTTTTCTGAAAAATAATTGATCTTGTAATTTACTATTGGTTCATCTGTGATTTGTGCATAAATAACACACCTAAAGAGTAGGCAGGAAGCAGAATATCTGCAATGAGATGAACTAACTGGGGTTAGGATAATACCTAATACCCACTGGCTGGAGCCTCTAGTTCAATGCCTTCATCAATAAAGACCACTGGCAGCAGGGCAGAACCAAGTTCCAGACTCTCTAGACACGTGACCTATAATAATTATTAGAACTTCAAATAGGAAATGTCATCTTCTAATATCGTCCTTAGGAATCCAGGGTCAGAGCATAACTTCCTACTTGCATTTTGGGGATATACCATGTTTACTTCACATTCTAGAGATGATTTAGGTTTACAAAGCCATTATATTTTGAAGTTGGGTAATTTTTAAAAGTTAATGTAAGTAGAGAAACTATTCTTACTTGTGGTGTTGTTAGGGTTGTAGTACTACTCATTGTGTCTTCCATTTGCTGTGTTTGAACATCCAGTGTTTCAAACTGCTGTTCAAATTTGTCCATCAGGGCAGAAATCTACAAAAAGAAATATGGTCATAAGAAAAAAACTTACTCTGAAAAGATTCTATCTGAGCATCAATTTATTTATTTATTTATTTTACCTTTTCAAGGTTCATACTCCTCAATGTAGCATCCATAGACTTAACTACGCCTGCCATGGACTTGGTTACCTATTGAGAGTATAAAAAAAAAAAGACTGAGAATCTTATAAATAACCTCAAAATTTATGTAGTTTCTTATATTACTTGTAGATCATCTTATGAAATTTATCTATGTTTTCTTTACAGTAAAAGTACACTATGTATTTCTGGTTTAGGCACTGACTATCTTTTATCGTTGACTATTCGTTGGAAGACAACTAACTAGACCTTAGCTGAAAAGCCACTGCCAAAATCATTTTCTTCACTAAGCATTTTGACTATGTCTCTCCTGCCCATAAAGGCCTTTACCACTACCCCTGTACCATCCTGCAGTAGATTTAGATTTCTGACAATTCTTAATACCTTCAATAAAATCAAGAGCTCCTATTATTTATAGATATTAGGGCTTACCTTGCCCATTGTTACTGCAGTTTGAACTCTGGCTGCCACAGCATCAACCCTAGTACCCATTCTCAAGAAATTAATTGCTTGGTTTTTCTGGCGGATTGCATTTTCAGCATGTATTCTTGCAACTTCTGTGTTACCTTTCTGAATGGCCTGTTTTAAACAGAGCAAAAGTAAATAGTGAAGACAAATACCAAAAGTAAATATTTGGAGCAAAAGTACAGATATTTTAGAAAGAGGAAAACAATGTCCAACTAACCCATATTTATTTAAGAGCTTTTACAATTAGTTTTTTTAGGAAATGAAAGAATTTATAGTCCTTTAATTTTTTATTTATGATTAGAAGATATATATTCATTAACATTTTAAGAAATTAGAAAGTAAAAAAGTTGAAAAATTTTCCCATAACCACTTGGCCATTACCACTATTAATATTTTAGTGTAAAGTATTCCAAGTACATAAACCTATTAATTGAAATATTACAATATAAATTGCAAAAGTACATGCATAAGAGCATACTGTTTTCTCACCTAATTAAAAACTTTTTCTTATGTCAATCAATGTATAACTACATCATCATTTCTAAAGGCTGTGTTGTATGGATGTACCATTAATCAGGGCTTTCCTCGTGTGTGGTACAAAAACTACTGATAGTACATAACATGACTTTAGATGTTACACAGACATAAGTATCTTCATTTTAACTGTGCATTTATTTAAATGTATATCTGAAATGGATGTAACTAGCACAGATCCATGCTTCCTGCTATACTGTAATAGCTATGGCAAGGGTAAAGTTAAAAGTCAATTTAAAGAAAAACATTGAATAGCTCAGACGGTACCTTAGTATAGCAAAATCAATAGGGTACATAAGTGACTGAAATTAGAAAACATGGATCAATTAAGATCCCTGATTGCTGGGTATTTAGTGTGTTTCAAATTATTCAATAATATAAACACCAATGTGATAAATACATTAGCACATGCAACCTCAAACACTTTCCAATTTTTTTTCCTAGTTAACATCCATAACCACACAGTTACAATTTTTTTTCTCATGATGAGAACTTTTAAGATCTAACTTTTCGCAACTTTCAAATATACAATACAGTATTATTAACTATAGTCACCATGCTGCACATTATATCCCCAAGGACTTATTTTATAACTGAAAGTTTGTACCTTTCAGCCATCTCCAACCATTTCACACACACCCTATCCCTTTCCTCTGGCAACCAGAAATCTATTCTCTTTATTTATGAGTTTGTTTTTTTATTAGATTCCGCATAAGTTAGATCACATGGCATTTGCCCTTCTCTGTCTGCCTTATTTCACTTAGCATAATCTGCTCAAGGTCTATTCATGTTGTTGCAAATGGCAAGATTTCCTTCCTTTTTATGGGTGAATAATATTCAACTTTATATATATATATATATATATATATATATATATTCCAAATTTTGTTTTTCCATTCATCCATTGATGGACACAGGTTGTTTCCATGTCTTGGCTATTGTAAAAAATGCTGCAATGCACATGGGGGTGCATATATCTTTTTGAGTTAGTGTTTTTGCTTCCTTCAGATAAATACCCAGAAGTGGCATTGCTGGACCATATGGTAGGTTCTAATTTTCATTTTTCAAAGAACCACCATACTGTTTTCCATAGTGGCTACACCAATTTATATTCCTACCAACAGTGCACTAGGGTTCCTTTTGCTCCACAACCTCTCTAACACTTGTTGCTTCTTGTCTTTTTGATGACAGTCATTCCAACAGGTGTGAAGTGATATCTTATTGTGCTTTTGATCTGAGTTTCCCTGATGATGAGTGATATTGAGAACATTTTCATATACCTGTTGGCAATTGGTATGTCTTTTTATGAAAAGTGTATATTCAGATCCTCTACACATTTCTTAATCAGATTGGTTTTTTTTTTGCTATTGAGTTGTATGAATTCTTCACATATTTACATAAGATGTAAACCCCTTATCAGCTGTATGATTTTCAAATATTTTCTTCCACTCAGTAAGCTGCCTTTTAAACTTTTTGATGGCTTCTTTTGTGCTGCAGAATCTTTTTTGTTTGATGTAGCCCCACTTGTTTATTTTTGCTTTTGTTGCCTTTGCTTTGGGTGTCAATTCAAAAACTCACTGCCAAGACCAATGTTAAGGAGTTTACCATCTATTTTTTCTTCTAGAGTTTTATGACTTCAGGTTTTAAGTTCAAGTCTTTAATCCATTTTAAGATAATTGTTGTATATGCTGTAAGATAGTGGTCCAGTGTTATTCTCTTGCATGTGGCTGTCCAGCTTTCCCAACACCATTTACTGAAGGGACTGTCCTTTCCCCATTGTATATTCTTGGCTCCTTTGCTGCAAATAAATTACCATAAATGTGTGGGTTTATTTCTGATTTCCCTATTCCAGTCCATTAATATATGTGTCTGTTTTTATGTCAATACCATGCTGTTTCGTTTACTATAGCTTGGTAATACAGTTTGAAATCAGGAAGCATGATGTTTGAGCCTTGTTCTTTCTCAAGATGGCTTTGGATGTTAAGAGTGTTTTGTGATTCCATACAAATTTTAGGACTGTTTGTTCTATTTCTGTGAAAAATGCCACGGGCATCTTGATAGGGAATGCACTGAATCTGTCAATTGCTTTGAGCAGTATGAACATTTTAATGATATTAATTGTTCCAACTCATGAACATGGAATATTTTTCCACTTATTTGTGTCCTCTTCAAATTCTTTCATTGGTGTCTTATAGTTTTCAGTGCAGTCTTTTATGTCCTTGGTTAAATTTTCCTAGGTATTTTATTTTTAATGCAATTTTAAGTAGGTTTGTTTTCTTAATTTCTCTTTCTGATAGTTCATTATCAGTTATAGAAACACAACTGATTTTTGTATATTAATTTTGTATCCTGCAACTTCACTGAATCTGTTTATTCTAATGTTTTTTTGGTAGATTCTTCCATATATAATCCATGGGTTTTTTATATGCAACATCATGTTATCTGCTAATAGTTTTACTTCTTCCTTTCTGATTTGAATGTCTTTTATTTCTTTTTCTTGCCTAACTGCTCTTGCTAGGACTTCCAGCAGTATGTGGAATAGAAGTGGTAAACATGGGCCATCCCTGTCTTGATCTTAGAGAAAAACCTTTTAGCTTTTTTTCCCTTGAGTATGATGTTAGCTGTGGGCTTGTCATATACGGCTTTCATTTTGTTAAGGTACATTCCCTCTATATCTACTTTGTTGAGAGTTGTTATCATGAATGAATGTTGAATTCCGTCAAATGTCTTTTCTTCATCTATTGAGATCATAGGATTTTTATCCTTCATTTTGTTAATGTGGTGTATCATCTTAATCGATTTGTGAATGTTGAACCATCCCTGCATCCCTGGAATAAATTCCATTTAATCATGGTGTATGACCCTTTTAATGCATTGTTGAATTTGGTTTGCTACTATTTTGTTAAGGATTTTTACATCTATGTTCATCAGGGATATTGGCCTATAATGTTCTTTTCCTGTAGTTAGTTTCCTTGTCTGTTTTTGGTATCAGGGTAATGCTGGCCTCATAAAGTAAGGTTGGATGTGTCCCCTCCTCTTTTATTTTTTGAGGTTGATTGGTATTACAGTTGACTCTTGAACAACACGGGGTTAGGGATGTCAACGCCCCACTCAGTCAAAAATCCATGGGTAACTTTACAGTTGGCCTTCTGTATCTATGGTTCTGCATCTGTGGATTCAACTAACCACGAGTAGTGTAGTACCGTAGTATGTATTTGTTGAAAAAAATTCGTGTTTAAGTGGATCTGTGAGATTCAAACCCATGTTGTTCAAAGGTCTACTGAGATTCTTTAAATGTTTGGTATAATTCACCAGTAAAACCATCTGGCCCTGGACTGTGCTTGTTGGAAATTTGCACATTTTAATACTGTTGTGCTTGCCTGAGATTTGAAAATTCAAAAATTATTTTTAGATTATTTCTAATTTTCTCAATATATGAAAATGTTATACCAAAATATTTTTTTTTATAAATTTATTTATTTATTGGCTCATTGGGTCTTCGTTGCTGCACATGGGCTTTCTCTAGTTGCAGTAAGCGGGGGCTACTCTTCATTGTGGTGCATGGGCTCCTTATTTTGGTGACTTCTCTTGTTGTGGAGCACAGGCTCTAGGCACACGGGCTTCAGTAGTTGTGGCACAAGAGCTCAATAGCTGTGACTCGTGGAATCTAGAATGTAGGCTCAATAGTTGTGGTGCATGGGTTCAGCTGCTCCGTGGCATGTGGGATCTTCCTGGTGCAGGGATTGAACCGTGTTCCCTGCACTGGCAGGTGGATTCTTAACCACAGTGCCACTTAGGAAGTCCCCCAAAATATTTTTTTATGCTTTCTCTTTCCTTGCAACAGTTGGGGCTTATACTTTTAGAAAAGGATGATGCTAATACATCAATTTTAAGTACTTTTTCTTCAAACTCAGCCTAACTATTTCTATCTCCTTTTCTGAAAGTCTTCTTCCCATAAAGTTTTCTCTATTAAGAGTATAGACAAAATACCCAAAGTGATTCAATTTAAGGATATAATATATGCTATTACCAAAGATCAGAGTAAGTTAATAAAATATTAAAAATAGATATATAAATACACATGTGCAGAAAAGAGTTAACACAGCTAGCCTGAGTCTGCTACCCTTATAAAGATCTACTTGCAAGTTTGGCATGTGACTAGCATCTAGGAACTTGGATTTGGGGCAGGTTCCCATCTTTCCCAGAAAAATTAAGAGTAGCTCACTGTGCCTAAACTCCTTACACAAACAATGCAATTTATGCTAAACACTGGATTTCCTTTTGGGAGACTGGAATTTTGGTGTGTTCTAGGCACAGGATCCCTGCATGACTACTAATAAAAGCCTTGGACTCCCAGTCACAGGAGAACATCCTTGACAGACAACATTTTACACATGTTGTCACAATTTGTTGCTGCAAGAATTAAGCTTGTCCTGTGTGATTCCACTGAGAGAGAACTCTTGAAAGCTTAAGCCTGGATTCCTCCAGACTTAGGCCCATTTTTGTTTTCCCTTTGTATCCTTTAGTGTAATATATTATAGCCTTGAGTTCAACTATATGCTGAGTCCTATGAACCCTAGCAAATACATAATACACAAGTCACAATACACATTAATGCTATGTACTATATATATATGAAACTTTAGAGACTATAGAAATTAAAACAAGACAAAAAATTTGAAATATTATTCTTCTATACAGGCTTTATACCTCTCAGTAACAGTGGTTCTGGCTACAAACCAAAGGACAGTCTTTAGATGTAGGTAACAGAACAGTGAGGTAACAGTACAGTTATACTCTGTGTTATGAGCCACACTTGCACATACAAGAAGAGTCAGAAATTATCCGCACTCTGGCTGTAGAATTTATAGAAGTTTTAATATAACCAGAGTGTGGATAATTTTTGACTCACCCTCATACAAATAGAAATAAACAAAAAAGCCATTATTAATTATGTCAGATAATAAATAATTTACTTAAATAGATGTTTGGCTTAAAATGCTAAAACCAGGAATCTTTCTTCAATGTAAAATAAACTAAAACAACTACTCTTCCATCATATAACTGTGCTCATTTAATGAGTTTAAAAAAAGTAAAAGATTGTATATTGAATATACAATGGAGAAAAGACAGCCTCTTCAATAAGTGGTGCTGGGAAAATTGGACAGCTACATGGAAAAGAATGAAATTAGAACACTTCCTACCACCATACACAAAAATAAACTCAAAATGGATTAAAGACCTAAATGTAAGGCCAGACACTATAAAACTCCTAGAGGAAAACATAGGCAGAACACTCTATGACATCCATTAAAGCAAGATCCTTTTTGAGCTACCTCCTAGAATCATGGAAATAAAATCAAGAATAAACAAATAGGACCTAATGAAACTTAAAAGCTTTTGCACAGTGAAAGAAACCATAAACAAGTCTAGAAGGCAACCCTCAGAATGGGAAAAAATAGTTGCCAACGAAACAATGGACAAAGGATTAACCTCCAAAATATACAAGCAGCTCATGCAGCTTAATTACCAAAAAAGCAAATAACCCAATCCACAAATGGGTGGAAGACCTAAATAGACATTTCTCCAAAGAAGACATACAGATGGCCAACAAACACATATCATCAGAGAAATGCAAGTCAAAGCCACAATGAGGTATCACCTCACACCAATCAGAATGGCCATCATCACAAAATCTGGAAACCACAAATGTTGGAGAGGGTGTGGAGAAAAGGGAACCCTCCTGCACTGTTGGTGGGAATGTAAGTTGGTACAGCCACTATGGAAAACAGTTTGGAGGTTCCTTAAAAAACTCAAAACAGAACTACCATATGATCCAGTAATCCCACTCCTGGGCATATACCCAGAGAAAACCATAATCCCAAAAGAAACATGTACCATAATGTTTATTGCAGCACTATTAACAATAGCCAGGACATGGAAGCAACCTAAACGC
The DNA here is from genome assembly GCF_030028045.1 of Hippopotamus amphibius kiboko. Lineage (NCBI taxonomy): Eukaryota > Metazoa > Chordata > Mammalia > Artiodactyla > Hippopotamidae > Hippopotamus > Hippopotamus amphibius. The sequence goes on along the minus strand of NC_080203.1, from coordinate 69,297,149 downwards.
CCATCAACAAATGAATGGATACAGAAGATGTGGCATATATATACAATGGAATATTACTCAGCTATAAAAAGGAATGAGATGGAGCTATACGTAATGAGGTGGATAGACGTACAGTCTGTCATACGAAGTGAAGTAAGTCAGAAAGAGAAAGACAAATATTGTATGCTAACTCATATATACTGAATCTAAAAATGGTACTGATGAACTCAGTGACAAGACAAGAACAAGGACACAGATGCAGAGAATGCACTGGAGAACTGAGGTTTGGGGGGGCGGGGGGTGAAGGGGAAGCTGAGACGAAGTGAGAGGATAGCATAGACATATATATACTACCAACTGTAAAATAGATAGCCAGTGGGAAGTTGTTGTATAACAAAGGGAGTTCAACTCGAGGATGGATGATGCCTTAGAGGACTGGGATGCGGAGGGTGGGGTGGAGTCGAGGGAGGGAGGGAATATGGGATATGTGTATAAATACAGATGATTGAACTTGGTGTACCTCAAAAAAAATAATAAATAAAATGAAAAAAACCAACCAAACAAAAAACCACCAAAAAAAAAAAGAATGACAAGTCTTCGAACTTCCCTGGTGGTCCAGTGGTTAAGACTCCACACTCCCAATGCAGGGGGCCTGGGTTCAACTCCTGGTCAGGGAACTAGACCCCACATGCATGCCACAATTAAGAGTTTGAATGCCACAACTAAGACTCCGCATGCCCCAACTAAAAGAGTCTACATGCTGCAACTAAGAGCCCGCATGCCGCAACTAAAGATTCCATGTGCCACAACTAAAGATCCTGCATGCTGTATCTAAAGATCCTGCAACTAGCACAGCCAAATAAATAAATATTAAAACAAACAAACAAACAAACAAACAAAGTAAAAGATTAATAATGACTTACCTTTTTAATTTTGGCCTTTTCAGCCTTTTCTTCTTTATCACATTTCTTGGCATTCCTATTAAGTTCCTTTGCAGCAAACTTCAAGTTAAATAGGTGTTCTGAAAATACATGTTAAGGATTTTTTTTAAAAAAAGTCATTTTCAACCTAACTACCTGAAAACAAGATGTTAAAATTATAAAACTTTTGGGACTTCCCTGGTGGCACAGTGGTTGAGAACTGCCTGCCAATGCAGGGGACATGGGTTTGATCCCTGGGCTGGGAAGATCCCACATGCCACGGAGCAACTAAGCCTGTGTGCCACAACTACTGAGCCTGCGCTCTAGAGCCCGCGAGCCACAACTGAGCCCACATGTCACAACTACTGAAGCCCAAGCACATACAGCCCGTGCTCTGCAACAAGAGAAGCCACCACAATGAGAAGCCAGTGCACTGCAACAAAGAGTAGCCCTCACTCACCACAACTAGAGAATGCCCGCATGCAGCAATGAAAATCCAATGCAGCCAAAAAAAAAAAAAAGAAAAAAGAAAAAAAAAACCTTTTTAAGATTATGCTATTTAAACCAAACATTTACAAAGTGTTTAAGGAAACAGAACAATTTTTATCTCTTCCACATTTATTTTCTATTTAAAATTAAGTTAATTATTTTAAGAAATAATTTTAGAAGAAAATAAATAAGAAAACAAAGAAATAAATAAAACAATAATTTTAAGAAACAATTACTTCTATTAAAACAAACTTATGGTTACCAAAGGGAAAAGGTGGGGGGAGGGATAAATTAGGAGTTTGGGATTAACATACACACTACTATATATAAAATAGATAATAAACAAGGACCTACTGTACAGCACTGGGAACTCTACTCAAAACTCTGTAATAACCTATATGGAAAAAGAATCTGAAAGAGAATAGATATATGTATATGTATAACTAAATCACTTTGCTGTACACCTGAAACTAACACAACATTGTAAATCAATTATACTCCAATATAAAATAAAAATTAAAAAAAAATTAATGGGAAGAAAGATGAATTACAAAGGGAAAAATAGCAATTTTATAGTAGAGAAACCTGGCAGATACTATCTTACCAAGGATAACATCACCAGTGATAAAACATTTCAATATCATTTGCTTTCTGAAATGATGAACTGAGAAGGGTACAGCGTACTTATATAGCAGTGTTGTCAAAAACATAACCTCAATTTACTCCAGAGAAAATGTCAGACAATCCTGAACTGAGAGAGACATTCTATGTAAGATATAACTGACCAGTGTGCTTGTCAAGTGTCAAGTTCATGAAAAGCAAAGAAAGACTGAAGAATTGTTACAGAATGGGGAAGACTACGGAGTCATGCCAATTAAATGCAATATGTGATGGGATTCTGAAACAGAAAAAGGACATTAGGGGAAAAACTGGTGAAATCCAAGTAAGATCTGTAGTTTAGTTACTATTGTAGTGATGTGGATTTCCTTTGGTTGATAATTATATTTCTTGGTAGAGAATATAAAAGAAATCTCTGTACTAGTTCTGCAATTTCTTTTTAAGTCTAAAACTATTTTAAGATTAAACATTTTTATTTAAAAAAGGCAAAAATATAATGGGAATAAGACCCAAATAAGCAATATCCATTTTCATTACACAAGCAAAAACAAATATGAAGTAATGCACATGAACCTGATAAAGCAATGAGGATTATTTCAAAACCAACTGTCTTGTATCATGATTAAAACACTATTAAGAATGATTCTATGCGTCTTCTGCCCTTTAGAAAAAGGTATAATCTATTTCTTTAAACGCTGATTCTATGTTTCTTTGGGACATCTATAAAAAAAGATGTAGGGTTCATTTCTTTGAAAGGTACACATACAGTATATAGCTGAAAGGGCTGACTTTTGTCTTGATTATATCACTATCAGAAAATAAGAATTATTTGAGTATTTACCAAAGCTAAACCACAAATTAACTTTGTTCATCTCTCAATGGCTTCATGGTTCTAATTTAATACCTTAAATTTATGGATAATGAGAGGGATGACTTTGCTACCTTGAGTATTTTTCAATCAACAGATATACCTAGAATTGTTAAGAAAATAAGTATATGTGTATGAATTTCTGGGAGTTTTAATATATCATATACTTTACATTTTTAAGTAAGATTTATCAATTCCAGCTAGGTGACTGAGAAAATTATAGCTCCTTTTATAAACAGAGTTCTTCAACCTAAGAACTATTGATATTTTGGGCTAGATAATACTTTATTGTGGGGAATGTCCTATGTATTCTAGGAAGTTTATCAGAATCCCTGGCCTTTACGCACTAGATGACACTAGCAACCCCCCTGCTCCCTGAATTGCAACAACCAAAAATGTCTTCAGACACTGTCAAATGTCACTTGGGGAGGGGGGCAAAATTGAACCCTGCTGAGAATCTGAATCACTGAAATAAATGGAAATAAAGAAAGAAAAAAAGGAATGAATTTTTCATTTCTCAAATCATCTCACAAATAGAATTGCTGTCTCTGTAGAAAAAGTCACTATAGTTAAAAGCTGAATTAAGAAGCCAACTATTTTAGGTGAATTCACATACTTTATATATGCACTGTTGGTTTTTTTTTTTTTATTTTTTGGGGGGTACACCAAGTTCAATCATCTGTTTTTATACTCATATCCCCGTATTCCCTCCCTTCCCTGACTCCCCCCGCCTCGAGTCCCCCCCACCCTCCACGCCCCAGTCCTCTAAGGCATCTTCCATCCTCGAGTTGGACTCCCTTTGTTATACAACAACTTCCCACTGACTGTCTATTTTACAGTTGGTAGTATATATATGTCTGTGCTACTCTCTCGCTTCGTCTCAGTTTCCCCTTCACCCCCCGCCCCCTCCCATACCTCGAGTTCTCCAGTCCATTCTCTGTATCTGCATCCTTGTTCTTGTCACTGAGTTCATCAGTACCATTTTTAGATTCCGTATATGTGAGTTAGCATACAATATTTGTCTTTTTTAAAGAATGATTTGTTTCTCTTAAACCTGAAATTTACTATAAACTGCAAATACTGAGGACTGACTACTGAACACCTATTATAGCCAACTCTAACTTAATATTAATATTCAAGATTGATCATGGTATAAAATATTAGCCAAAAAATTAATAGGAGATCCACTACAAAAGTCCATTTAATGCCATAACACTAAGCTTTTTCCCCCTTCATCCCCAAAAAGATGAACCACTTTCATTAATATGAAGGCCTAGACATTTACAAAAACACCTTGAAATACTGGATAAACTACAACAAATGCCCTTTTAAATACAGAGCTTAAATTGCAAAAATGGAAGGAAAATCCTCAGGAGACAGAAACAAAGAGGTAGAAGTAAACATCAGTAGTAGGTAAGCACTGAAGCCCCTGAAGACAAGGTCCCTATGGAGCCCACAAGATGAGATGCTGGAACTGAATTTTCTGAATAAAGCTAGAACCCATGAAGCCTACAACATTAGCATAAGGGTGAGATAGAAAGAAATCTTACCAGCTGGCAAAGGAAGATGAGATGACAAGGTTAACTTTCATTATGGGCCTTGGCTCAAAGCTGGGAGTGGAGCAAACTAGATAAAAAGAAAATTAGACAAAGCTGAGATGAAAATTAGCAAACTGACTATAGATCTGAATTAGGATTAGAGTGAAAAAATAAGGTTAATATGAAAGAGAGGATAAGAAATAAAGAAAATAGAATAAAAAGGTCTAATATCTGGAATACTACAAAGACATAATAATGTGCAAAACATTACATTCAGAGATAATACTTGAGAGTCTACCATAACTGATGAGAGGAATAAAATCTTTAGACTCACGAAGCACAAACAAAAAATGAAACAAAAAAAAACAATCCCAAGCAGGACATATAAAAATCAATCCACACTTAGATACATCATAGCACATCTCAGAATACCAAACACTAAAATATTTAAAAGAGCCACAGTGAAAATTCAGATTATTTATAAAATAATTAAAGATCAGACTGAGCAGAATTTCAAATAAAATGCTAATGTAACTTCCAAAGGATGTATAGTAGATTCACATCATTCATGGTAGTTATGTTTCATGAAATCACTGCAAACAGGAAATTAATGAATACAGAAACATTCCTCCTAAGGAAAATACAGGGTTAGGTTTCTGCGAGTCTCTGGTCAAAATACTTTTGTCAACCTATGAATACATAACCTTGTTTTATGCATATTTTTGTTTTAACACATCTTAATATATATTGCTGACTCATTAACATTGAATTCATGGCAAATAGCATTATAACTCATGCCTGAAAAAAAGCTTATCTAACACACATATACTCTCCATAAGGCACATCAGTGTTGCACTTCGGAACATTATATAACACTTCAACACTATACTTGGAGATTAGTGAAATCATTGCCAAGAAAAACCTGGCCTCTATTCACTGATGCCAAATAGAAATACGGAGACAGAGCTTTGGAGGAGTAGAAAGGAATAGCTTTACTGCTTTACCAGGCAAAGGGGGAATACAGTAGGCTATCACCTCAAGAACTGTGCCCCCCTCCCTGGGGAATAGGGAGAGGTCTTATAGTCAGGGCTCCTGGTCAGGGGTAGGCGATAAGGATCAAGGCAGTTAACAGTCTTGCATTCTTCTGACGGGTTGGTGTGGGAAACCAGAGAGGACGCAGAGGACAGTAACTTGGAAAAAGCTGCGGAGGGCGCATGATGGCTGAGTGACTGTAAACATGTTCTGAAAACAGAACCAATCTCAAAGGAAAACTGACTGAGATAAGGCAGTCACGTAGCCCGATGGTGGCAGCTCCCAGTTGAAGCTTAGCTATACTCCCTAGTAGTGATAATATACACAAGGCGTTCTGTTTTGGTTCTTCTAAAGTCCCATGCCTTGTGTTTTTCATTATTTTGTTTTATAATTTGGTCTCTGCTAGAATGCTTTTGATCTTTCTCAATAAATATACCATGGGAATCAGAGCTCGAGGCTCTTGTTGACTTGGTCTTGAGTCCCCTGACCCCATGCTTTCCTATACTCTTGTGTGAATTTTCTTAATTCCGCCATGCCACTCACATTCAGGTTTGTTGGTGTGAAGGTTACCTCCACAGGTTGATGGTGAGGTAAGTAGGAGTCAGCATCATCAACCTTCAAGTCCAACTGGTCTGGGGTCTATATGCTTGTGGGCAGCATACCATCATTAACCATTCACTTCTTGCACCTGGAGGGGGTTTCAACTTCTGCAAAATAGCTCAAAGATATTGTTGTGTGTATTGTTGATGGGGAAACAGGACCTTCCCCAAGGCTGTTCTTGACTGTTTCTCCCAGGTCTCACGCCTCCTCTCCCTTCACTAATTAACAACTGCTTGAATCTGCTCACTGGAACTTAGGGAAGGTCATGGAGGCCGAATGAGGACTGTTTCCTATAATCAAAGAAACAGGGAACACAGAAAGGCTTTGTGCCCAGGAGCCCCACAGGGCCCTGCTTGGTATCAAAATTATCAACAAAAAGCACAAAAAATGCAAAAAAAAGTGTCACTTAACAAAGTGAAAAAGACACTTGTTTATAGTATGAGAGCTGAAGTAAAAAGACAGAGCATCGCATTGTTCACCCTCAACTGGGAATGTGCTCCTCTGGCCACTCAAATTTTTCACTGCCTGAGCATGTCCATGAATAACGCTGAAAGCATAGCAAGGACTGATTTCAGGTTAAAAATAGGTTTCAGTGAGTAGGTGAATTTGCAAATACAGAATCTGAGAATAATGATGACTAAATAATGATGACCAAATGTACTTCACATGAAACAAAATTAGGTCTGACATAATGAAAGGTTTAGTGAGCACAGAGACTGGTAAACAGGTAAATTCAGAGAAATACTGACTATAAGATAATCATGATGTCTAATTTTGGACATAAAAAAGGCAGAACAAACATAACTAGACAATAAAAACATATAAAACAGAGGATGGGGTGACAAGTTATATGTTTAAAAATCCAAGAAAAGAGTTTCTAATTATTTAGACATTAACTTTGCATGTAAAAATGTGAAGGGTACTGCTAAGGAAATAGCATGTAACTTCTAAAACATTAAGGGGAAAAATAGGGTAAACCACTTAATAAATACAAAAGAAGGTAGCAAAAGAGAAGTGAATCACAGAGAAAACAGTATAAACAGAAATCATAAAATATCAATAAAAAGAAACATTCCCAAAATGTCAGGATGGATTTAAAAAAGTAATGAAACAAATTACAAATATGTGCTTTAAACAGGGCTTTAAATCATAACAGAAAGGTTGGGTGTAAAAAGACAGAAAAAAATTATACCAGACAAATACAAACCTAAAAAAACAGTTGTAGGACTTCCTAGGTGGTGCAGTGGTTAAGAATCCACCTGCCAATGAAGGAGACACGGGTTCAAGCCCCGCTCCAGGAAGATTCCACGTGCCACGGAGCAACTAAGCCTGTGTGCCACAACTATTGAGCCTGTGTGCCACAACTACTGAAGCCTACACACCTAGAGCCCAGGCTCTGCGACAAGAGAAGCCATGGCAATGAGGAGCCCGCACACCACAATGAAGAGTAGCCCCCGCTCATCACAACTAGAGAAAGCCCGTGTGCAGCAGCAAAGACCCAACACAGCCAATAAATAAATAAATAAATAAATAAAACAGTTGTAGCTTTCTTAGTATCAATCAAAACAGACTACCTAAAAGCAGCATTAGAAATTTTTCAAAAGTGGGGATCACGATAAAATGATAGAAAGTAAACTCACAAATAGATGAAGTAATTCTAGATTTCCATGCTCCTCTATGTAGCCTCAAAGTATGTTTATATGTATATATGTGTGTGTGTGTATGTGTGTATATATATATATATATGTGTGTATATATATATATGTGTGTATATATATATATGTGTGTATATATATATATATATATATATATATAAAGCCAGCAGAGAAAATTATTAATCTTGGTAGATTTTAATAAAATTCTCTCGGTAGCTGATAAAACTAAGAATATAGACAAAAGACCTAATTAAAATAGAGAATTATAGCAAAACATGTGCCCAATAATTTGAGAATACACATCATTTGCAAGCATATGACACATGAAAACTGATCATACACTGGGGGCATAAAAGCAAATATGAAATAATAGACATCAGACAAACCTACAGTCTAACCATAACTCAATAATGAATAATATGGGAATTCACTTCATGATTTTTCTGTAAGAATCTAAAACTGTTCTAAGATTAAGTTTATTTACTTATTTAATTTATTTATTTATTTATTTTGGCAGCACTGGGTCTTCGTTATGGCATACAGACTCTTCATTGTAGCATGTGGGCTTCTCTAGTTGTAGCAAGTGGACTTCTCTAGTTGTGATGTGTGGGCTCAGCAGCTGCAGCACATGGGCTTAGCTGCAGTATGTGGGATCTTAGTGCCCCGGCCAGGGATCGAACTCGGGCTCCCTACATTGGGAGCATGGGAGTCTTAACCACTGGACCACCAGGGATGTCCCCTGAAAATTTATTTAAAATATGTATATAGGTTGCAGCTGCTGTTCAGAACGCAATCCAGGGCTACCATGTCATCTGTGATGAGGAAAAAAAGAGCTACTACCTAGACATCAATGGATCATTTTTTTAAGAGGGTAGATAGAATTGAATCCAGCAAGGAACCAGAACCCGTACCATCGTCAGGCGTGAGTGAAATTTAGGCTTGCCCTCCATCTCCTATTGCTGACAATCGATCCTTCAGCTCTACCATCGCCCACCTCCTCTCCCTCCTCCAGTCAGTAACTCTTCTTGCCTATTCACTCCATGCCAGCCCCTGTGTGCCAATTGTTGTACTGTACTACTGTACTTTTCAAGGTACTGTACTGTAAGATTAAAAATGTTTATTTTTTTGCTTCTTTTTTATGTATTACTTGTGTGAAAAGTATTATAAACTTATTACAGTATAGTACTATATAGCTGATTGTGTTAGCTGGGGACCTAGGCTAACTTTGTCGGACTTAGGAATAAATTGGACTTACGAACAAATTGGACTTACAAATGCGCTCTCGGAACAGAACTCGTTTGTATGTAGGGGACTTAGTGTATTTGGAAAAGACTATATGTACAGATTTTAAAAATTTTCTTAAAATTAAAAAATAGAATTGAATGACAATGAAATGAGTAGAATGTGGCTTGTGGGATATAACGCTAATGCCATACTCAGAATTTTCTACCCTTAAAAACTCACATTAAAAGGAAGATAGGCTAAAAATTAACTTGATAAGCATTCATCTCACAAAGTCAGGAAAACAGAGAATAAATCCAAAAAATGTATAAGAAAAAAAACTCAGAGGGAAAAAATAGAAACAAATATATAATAGAAAGGATCAAAGAGTTTAAAGTTGAGTTCTCTGTAAAGACTAATAACATTAACATACCTCTACAGAAAGTGATCAAGGAAAAAGACAAAGCATAAACAAAGTGTAGAAATAAAAATGGAGAAATAACTGCAGATACAGTAGTTACTTTAAAATAATAAATTATGAACACTCTGCCAATAAATTGGAATTAGACAAAATGGACAATCATAGAACAATATTTCTGAAATGAACTAAAAACAAATAAATAAAATTCTAAATTCTTGATTCAATATGTTAAAACATTTTAACATATAAACAAATTAATTAACAGACACAGGCCCAAGTGGTTTTACTGGTGCATTACATCAATCATTTGAGAAAAAAGCAATTCCTATCTTATACAAACTCTTCCAAAGAACAGAAAAGATAAAGAACACTCCCCAACTTTTAATACCCAAATCAAAAAAGGATACTACGTATGAATGGACAATTACAGACTAAACTCACTTAGGAACAGAAACAAAAATACTAAACAAATATTAGCAATGAAGCAATGTTCCCCACCCCCACCCATGGAATTTTTGCATGCAGTTTTAATGAATGAACACAAGCCTGATCAATTCAAGTAATTACTCTGAATTGTAGCTGCCAAGACTTTAAAAACATCATGGAACAGTGCTCTGAGAACAGTTTCTTTCATCAGCTGGAATCAAAATGTGGGGGCCAAGAAAAAAATCTGTATGCAAGCAATGTATTAAAGATACTTCATACTCATTGTGGATTTAGCCTAGAAATGTAAGGATGGTTTAACATTAAAAAAAAAATTGATCTATGTATTTTAACCACATTAGGAGGTTAAAGAAGAAAACACAGATGATAATCTCAACATATAAAGAAAAAACATGAAATAAAATCCAACTTTCAGATGAACGGTTCATGACCAAACTTCTAGTACACTAGGAATGGAAAAAAAAAAAGAGAAAAAAAAGCATAAAGACTTGCTTAACCTGAAAAAAAAATCTATCAAAAACTACAGCAATCATCATCCTTAACAGTGAATAATTGGAATTTCTTTTAAAATTAGTACAGTTATCCCTCTGTATCTATGGGTTTGCATCCGCAAATACAGAGGGCCAACTAAGAGATTTGTATATCTGCACATTTTGGTATCTGCAGGGTGAAAGGGGAGTTGGAACCAATCCCCTGCAGATACCCAGGGGTGACTATAACAAGAAATTGATGACGGTACACATATAGAAAATTAAGCATTGTTCTGGAGTCCTAGCAAGCATGATAAGAAAAATAAAAGGAATATAGATTACAATGGAAATCATCACAGAATCATTACTTCAAAATACCCATAGTCTCCAACTCAGCAATCCCACTCCTAGGTATATACCCTAGAGAAAATGTCCCCAGCTGACATAGGAAATATGTCCAAGAATGATAATAGCAGTATTGTCTGTAATAACAGAAAACCATGGAAACAACCTAAATGTTCATCACTAAATAGAATGGATAAATTGTGTAATATTTCTACAATAAAAAACTATATAGAGGTGAAAGTGAAAACAACATAATGAATGAATTTGAAGAATCATCCTGAATAAAAAACAGTATGACACCACACATATAAAATTGGAAAACATGCAAGACATACTTATATCTTAAGAATGTACGTGTATGTGGTTAAATATAAAGAAATGCATGGAAATGATAAATATGAACTTTTAGACAATGGTTGCCTTTGGTGGGGAAAGAAGAAAGATGAGTTGGTAATGTTTCATTTCTTAAGCCCAGTGGTAGGTAACTGGTCTTTTATTCTTTTTTGTAGTTTGTTTTTTTTTTTGGGGGGGGGGGGTTGGTGAGGATTAAAGTTACATGATTTTTATAAAAAGTTCATTTCAAATAAAAGGTTAGATTAACAGTTTATAGTCCTATTCCATGAGACGGTATTTTTGCATTTTAAAAAAGAGAGTTGTGTGAAAATTAAAAGAAACAAAAGTATGTATTAAATAATACTGGTATATGGACAATATCATTAGGAATGTGTAGTAGTATTATAACTTGGATACGTTGAACCTGTTTGTGCTTGATGTAAATTTAATATAAAATAGCTGCTCTTGGGGCTTCCTAGGTGGCACAGTGCTTAAGAATCCGCCTGCCAATGCAGGGGACACGGGTTCAAGCCCTGCTCCTGGAAGATTCCCACATGCCACGGAGCAACCAAGCCCATATGCCACAACTACTGAGCCTGTGCTTTAGAGCCCATGAGCCACAACTATTGTGCCCATATGCCGCAACTACTAAAGCCCATGCGCCTAGAGCCCGTGCTCCGCAACAAGAGAAACCATAGCAATGAGGAGCCCACACACCACAATGAAGAGTAGCCCCCGCTTACCACAGCTAGAAAATGCCCGTGTGCAGCAACAAAGACCCAACACAGTCAATAAATAAATTAAAAAAAAAATAGCTGCTCTCCAAGGCTGTTTTCATATATTCTGACCCTAAATTTTAAGTATGCTCTGTGGAAACACTAATTTGAAATTTACAGTGTCAGTAGCTACTTACTGTGTATTCTCATGTTACTTTATATATGATGTACTTTTCTGTATTTCATTATAGTTATTTTTTAACATGTCTAATTCTTTAACTAGACTATGGACACCCTGAGAATAAGGATGAATCCTAATTATCTTTATACCATCAGCTTAGTGCAGTAATTAACAGAAGTACTCAGCAGTTTTAAGTAAATGAATACTAGAAAAAATGTTTTGCAGTGATACCTGATATGCTGGGGGAAAAGCATCATTGATGTTGGATAAGAGGACTTAATTACACACATAGCTTAGGAGTAAGTTTATACTAATACAATGATGTTTATTTTTGTTGTATATTAGGACTCTACATGATTCCATTCAGAAAAAAAAAGGGCTCTGCTGCTAAGAGTGAGAAAACCAATGCCATAGCAGATGCCAGACTTTTTAAAATTCCTTGGACTGGTATAATTAACAGAAAGAATAAAGCAACACCAAAAATGTAGGAAGGAGAGTCTCACAATAAAGGACAGCTTTTAAAATTGAATACATTTGGCTTTGGAAAATACTTTTTACGTGGTCTCTTATTTTTCCCATTTTGACCCATAAATATAGTGTAAAGCACATGATTCCAGAGAAGGGCTACATATCTTAGACTACCACCACTGTCAAATATATTCATATGTATCTATGTATCCCAGGCAACTTGTAAAACCACTGTTTTTCTGATGATGTATCTTTTGTCCTAGGCCAGAAATCAAAATATTTCTGAGTCTAAAACCTTGCCTCTAACTCTTGGGTACCTTCTACAACCAGGGTATGCGAGTCGTAAATTGAGGTGCCTGCTATTCAAATAATCACCCTCTATATATACTACAATAAGTGACCATACTCTATATTGAAGTCGGGGAAATGGATTGCTAATGTGGAAAATAATGGCGTTGATTCAACCACTAAATTGAGCTATGAACCAGAACTGATATACTGTGAAATATTTTAGATAGTTTAGTTGGTTGTAAATCCTTGGAGTATTTTTCTATTTGGAAAAAGTATCACTGGCAGAATTAATCTTTTTCACTGACTAATCATAAATTCAGTTTGACAAAGTAGTTGCTATTAAGACTATTTTACTTTGCCAACTGAAAAGACAATGGCTGAAATACTTTATTTGATGAACTGAAAGTTTAGAAAAGCTTAACAGTAATATATATTAACATGTATAGAATAATGCATAAGGCCCTAAACTAGATGTTGGGTAATCCCAGGCTCCAGAAACTTGTGCTTCAGCGATGTTGGCCTCCACCAGTTACCTGACTCTGTGTCTTCACACACAGTTCCTTTGCCCAGTGTACCCTTCTTACTCCCCTCCCTACCAATTTCCTCTTAAACCCCTATGAGGTTTATCACACACCACCATGCTTGTTTTTTGGCTAACATAAAAACTGATTCTGAAAAACTTGGCTCAAAGACCTCCATTAATGGCAATAGGATTCCCACCTCCTGCCAAAATTCATGCAAAAGCAAAAAACTAACTCACTTGGCCCTTGGGATTGATAAATAAGGAAATCAATGAATTATCTGAACAATTATTTCAAATTTTCATAGAGTAGTATTCTCCACCTTCTAACTCTACAAAATGAAAATTTAAAACATTACATCATACACTTTTTAATAGGAAATATATTTATGAACTAGACTTGTCTTCAAGAAAATCTAAGCTAGGCTCTCCCTAAACTGAATGTGTTGATTCATGGTTTTCTAAACGCTTTTTAAAGCAAAAATCTCAAGTGGAATGTCAATATACAGGAAAAATAGCTCTGCATAACCCTAGGACTCAATCAAATATAACTGAAGTGCACTGTAAGTTCTGGAGGCACTATGGAAATGTGAACACACCAGAGACTTTGGAGCCAAGCCCAGATTCTTTATGCTTACAAGTTCTGTAGCTTTCTAAGCTTTAATTTCCTCTTCTATAAAATGAGGACACTACCACCGGTCTTCCAGGGTTGTTTTGAGGTTTTGAGATAATATATACAAAATCCCCAGCACAGAAGTTTGGCACATAGTAGATGTTCAATAAATTGTCATTACCACCTCATGGCTTAGCCACCTATCCTAACTGGGCAATACAGCTCATCAGGGCCTAAAGATATCCTAATGTTTCTTTAAACATCATATGTGATTTCATTTAATAACAATTACACTGCTGACAGGCAAAGGGCAGAAATCAGCTATGTCTTAATAGATTAATGCTCTAAAATTTAAATAAATAACAATCATTAGGATTCCACATATTCATTATGCATACAGAAGGAAATCTTGCTTAAAGATTTCAATCTGCTTCAAGAAAAATGGTTATAGTCAGTTTACTAGCACAAATTCATAGCAGAAATATTACCTCCTGCCTACCTCTCTGAATTGGATGGAGCAACACCAAGTGAAAGTAAGTTATCCCAACATAGTAGGGCAGAAAGCTATCTGATTCCAACTGCCAACAGTAGGATTACACAATACTTTACATAGAAGTAAAAGTTGCAAACAAAGGAGGTAAGAGGAAGGAAACAAGAATGTTCTGCTAGCACCTGCCTGGCTCCAGAATAAAGCAGTGGTGCCATACCAAAGATGGTTATTCACTCATTTGGTGAGAAAAAGTGGCATTATATTACCCAAATTTCCTCTTTTTCAGCTTCCAGCATCTTAATCATCCCATGTGTATGTCTGGGAGGTAGAGTTTGGGAACACAGAAACTCAGGGAGATGTTCAGAATTGAAAGAAATCTTAGAGATCACTTGTCAACTACCCTTGTTTTACAGATGTGAAAACTAAAGCCTAGAGATGGATAATTAACTGCTGAATAGAACAAGAAGGAATTCAAAGCCAGCTCAACTCATTTCTCTCTTTGCATTTTAACTTTCATAGTGAATTGCTCAGAACTGATCCTCAAATAGCATCAAATGATGAACCATAAGCAATCTTTACATAAAATACTTCTTGTAAGACACAACATTCCACCAGCTAGCCAGGGCATAAATTATAAGACTACTGTCAGGTGATGATATTTAAATAGATAATTTGAAATATTATTAATATATTGGTCAAAAAATCACAATACATCTGTCAACACTAGCAAAGCCTCAGAGACTCTGATATGTAATTCTGCTTTAGGATGTAAAGCCATTCACAATGGAGAGCATTTTTAAGGTAGCTGGCAATTTTTGCCTGTAACAAAGTTTCATCTGTCTAGGTGACTACAAAAGGAGACAATGATACCAATCCAGTTCACAACATTCCTTTATTTACTCTTATGGCTACAGTACCTATTACCTACTTGTTGCTTCTCAACCTTTTTCAGGTTAGAACTCCCTGGAGAAACGGATGTTAGGGACAGATCTTTTCCCCAGGAAAAGGCACATGCTAATACACAAAATCTTGCATACAACTTCATTTAGTAAGTCTACAGATGGAATCAAGAATTGCTGTTCTAGCATTCATCTTCCTGTGTGTTCTGGCTCAGTTAAATCAAAAGTTGCTTGAGGTTGGGAACGGGTCCTATAACTCTGTGTATCAACAACCTAGGTGCGTTGCTCAGCCCATCGTAGAGACTCAGTAAGTGTTAACAATTAATTCTTAACAGAAGGTCATCTGCTCATTTTTTGTCCACTATGGGCCAAGTGCTGTGCAAGAAAATGAGGATTCCAAGAAAAAAGATAAGAACCCCATCCTCAAGGAACTCACAGTCTAATGAAAGAGAGAGATATGTAAACATATGGTTACAAAAGGAAGAAAAAAGGGGGGGGGATGGAGGGGAAACAGATGGGGAAAGAATCACTGAGTAGGAACTGGTGCTCTCAGATTTGGTTTGCTGGGCCGATGGGTTAGGAGATTAGGTAGATGACTTGGAAAGCTTCCTGGAAAGGAAGCATGCTTGAGATAAGTCAAAAAAAAAAAAACAAAACAAAAAACCCACAAAATGTCAGAACAGAAGAAGGGTAGAAACCTAGAGAAGCCAAAAGAAAAAAACAGCATAGACTAGGGAAGTACCCTTCAATTCTTTCTTTTATTGTTTCATCAAGCACTACTCCTAAAACACAGTATTCATATTGCATACATACTGCTATTAACTATATACTTGTAAAAAACACCTACATGAACACATTACAAAAAAATAAATTTGGGTATTCCATAAAGTTGTTTAAAATGATATTGGATCTAATCCAACATAACTTCAGTGTATTTAACTGCCCAAAGACAGAAGTCACAATTACCATCCTAATTCAATTGTGTTCACACATTTATTTTTCTTACATACTGTAACAGTGAATATTTTGCATTTTATATAGGTGACAAATAAATGTTACTCAAGTTTCAGTTCAAGATATTTATTTATGAAAGACAAGTCTGAGTCCATGTGTCATTTTCTTCCTCTATACTCAAAGGAAAGGTCTGGATTCTAAATAAAGAACCAAAAGAACTAATCACTGCCAGATGGTATGAATCAAGTTAAACCTCCTCACTTTTTTTAATGGACTTGAGTAGTTACAGTTCATTTTTGTTATGTATTAAACTACTGATAACAGTACCATTAATTTTAATTATAGTCAGACATACATACTTTTCAGGGAAAGAAAATTAGTAACTATCTTATTGGAAATCATAGAGTAGGCTTTTAGGTAGAGCAAAAGTAACTTGCATTATTAAAGTAGGAAATAAAAGCAATTTTAGAGCTATTACCTCAAATCCTTCCAAAAGATCTGGGGAAAAAGATAGTACTTTGTACTCTACTTCTTAATACTTAACATGTTCAAAACTTTGCAGTTTAGTAAACCCTTACATTTCATTTTCACAAGAGCTTTAGAAGGTTGACAGGTCAGTATGTTTACAGATGAGTAAACATTGCATGACAGAGGCTATATGACTTCTTCTAAGTTTCTCAAAAGGCAGAATTGGGATTGGAAAATGATCTTCTGACTCATGGTCCAGTGCTCTTTCTTTTATGATGGTGCTTTAAAAAAAACCCATCTAACATATCTACACTTCCATAAATTACACCCTTTAAATTGGGCCTTTTAGTCATCCACTCTGTTCATGAAATAACCTATTTCTGCATCTCCACAAAGGTTCACATTTTATTCTTAGTTTATCTTGGCCAGTTCAGCACAAACTATGTTACCAATATTCTCAGTACAGTTTACATAATTTAACCCTCTCACCAATGTCTTTCTATATTTCAGACTTACAAATTAATGAACGCAAAATAGTTTTAATATGAGCTGTCAAAGAATTACTATGACCCACATTTTGCCATTTTGCCAAGTTTCATTCAACAGCAAGATACCAAACTACTCTATTTCTGTAATGCCAATTTCTGGAAGGACAGCGACATGGAAATCCTGTGACGGTATTTCAGTTGTGAAAAACAATCTCATCCTTTTTCAATCTCATCCTTTTTCATTGCACGGCTTGATTCCTATCCTCGACCTCATCGCTTAAGTGGTAACATAGATGCAACTGATGAACTTTTGTAGCTTTACGGAACTATGAGTTTCCTCATGTGCTAAATCAGATTAACAAGCAAGCACTCAATTTAGTGCGGAGGGCTGGTATTAAGAACTTTAACTCATTACTAGTCACCTCCACTCAGAAAAAGGAAGAAATTCCACAAAAACTACTTGCCCTCGTTATCCATTCAAAACTTATACCTCCGCCCCAAACCTCTGGCAAACTCCCGTCGCCTGTTCCACACCACTCTCCTTCGATTTCTCAGAAGTGGATAAATTCACTGAAGGAACAGGTGACAGTAGTCCTCAACAAGGGAGGGTTCGTGTTCAGTAATCTCAAACCAGTCCCACGGCTCCTGATTCTTGCCAAAGCAGCCCCTTGTCCCCTGATTCTAGGATGGCTGCGGCTGCCATGAAAACAGCAAACAAAAGGAAACAAGCTGCCGGCGCCTACAAACCGGAGTCAGAGCCCCCACCCCTCCTCAACTAGACCTAAAAGGTCACCACCAGGCCCCTTCCAGGTCCCCAGGCCCTCCCTTTCCCCCCTCCTTATGCCCTAGCAGCAGATTTTCAGACAGGAAAGGATACTCTCCATATTCGACATGATCCCACGACTTTTCTTGGAAGGCGAGAGCCACGGCAGCAGAAAGGATTTGATGGACGGGCGCTCAGAGAGCGCGGTTCTAGTCCGGAGGTGCTGCTGGCCTGTAGGTCCGCAATCCCACTTCCTGGTTCTGCGCAAGGAAGGCGGGGGTGGGGGGTGGAGACGTCGGCGTCGCAAGGGCGGGGCTGAAGCAAAGCCAAAATGGCTGCCGCTCGGAGAGGCGGTTAGGGAGGGCTGCAGTCGCTTGGGGGCGTTGGGGGTTCGAGGGCGAGAGGTTACGCTCCTCCCCCTCGTGTCCGTAGCGTGCCCCCTAGTCTAACCAGCGCCTAAGGGTTTTCGTCACCCAGCTGACCTTACAGTTCTTTCTTTCGACCTGCTCCAAACTCTCTATAACCTTCTGCCCCACCTCTTCCCTCAGACTTCACACTCTCCTTGACCCCTGACTTCTGTTCTCAGAGCTTAATCTTACGGATGAAGGAAAAAGGTATAGGGCTTTTAAAGTACTTAAAAAAAATTATAATCATATGAAATAAGGGCCTCAGGGATTAGCGGGGTTGGTAATTTTGAGTTGTGAGGTTCAGTTGAAGTGTTAAAAAGGATTATGATCCTTAAAGTTTTAGGTTAGACCGACCGGGAGGACCAAAAAAGTCAGCCTAGGTTTAAGAGGTGAAGTTGCTGTGACATGTATGTTCGTAATAAATAGACTATTATTTTTTATAATGGTGTAAACTATGAAGATTACTACGAAATCTTTAATGGGCAAGAGGTTAATAGAAATGCTAAATACTGGGTAGCATTTATATGTGACTTACTAATATGTCCAAAGGCAATTTATTAGACCCTAAATCTTTAGATTTATGGGAAGGAGGGGGGATCTTTGGCGTTGGTGTCACTGCATTTCAACTGAAAACTCTTAGACATTCCAGGAAAGAGCTAAGAGATACTACTTTGCGGAAAAAATAGCTAGAATAATTATACCGTTAGGGAGGATTTTTATAAGCTTGGCGTTAAAATTTTTCTTTAACATTTAAATATGTGGGGAAAATAATGAGTAAATAATTAGCTAAGCCTCTTTTTATCTTTAGGATCGTTTCCTGTTGAACCAAAATGGTTCAAAAAGCTACTGTTTTACTCTTTTGATGATTGGTAGGTTTCAGACTGTTATCTAATTATAAACCCTTAATGCTGGAAAAACAAACCTTTTTGAGTATAGTTCTGGGGAAGAACAATCTGTAAACCACTTCCATAGATGGAACTGTATAAAGATTTTCATCTCTCTCTCTCCATATGTATATATTTGAGATGCAAGATTTACTTTTATAGAGAGAGAACTTTACAGATTTTATTATTGCTTCATCGCTTTCCATGCTAGGTAAACAACTCTGTTTCACAGTTTGAGAATTTTTTGTGTGTGTGGTAAAAAGGTAAAAAAAAAAAAGTCTTAAAAAGTTAGTCCCTAGGTTTTTCAATGAATCCATATGTAGACAGAACGATCCACTAAAGCTTAAGCATTCCCAAGTTTTATGTATTTTAGTTATATATATTCTTTTTTAAAAGAATAAGCCTTTTTTTAAAGTGTTTTTAAAGTGTTTTTTCATATTATAGAACTTCTTAGGATAGGATCAGGTTTTAGTAAAATTAAGATCTGAAGATAACTTGTTCAGTTAGGAAATTTATTACTGTTGTCTGTCTTAAGTAAAAAAAAAAAAAATACATAGCCTATATCTTTGATTTGCTAACCACTTAGAAGATTAAGAAGTTATATTTGTGAGTTCTAAACTAATTTTGACTCCAAAAACTGTCCTCATATTATTCCTTGGACATCTTATTTTTTAAAGTTAGATTTAGTAATTTTTTTGATCTTAGGCACAGTAATAGAACCATTTAACGTATATGCGTACTGAGTTATAACCACTGCTATTGAAAGCAAGGAACTGAAATCTGTTAAAATCATAAACTTGTTTTATGGCAGAGCAAATATATTACAGAGAAAGGAAATACATCAATTTGAATTGTTTTCATTAAACATGGAATGCCTATAAAATAATATTTGTAAAACATGAGTACAGAATAAACAAAAGCAATACAAAAAACCCCTGTGACCTATCACCCATTATGAGAAAAGAAAATCACCCCATTTTCTTTTTTTTTAAGAACTTTTATTGAGATGCAGTTAACATACAATAAACTGCATATATTTAGAGTGTACAATTTGGTTTCCCAATCTCCCAATTCATTCCCCCCCAACCATCCCCGCTTTTCCTACTTGGTGTCCATATGTTTGTTCTCCACATCTGTGTAATGGTGTCAACTATCACCATTTTCTATAAATTTCTTTATGTACTCCTTTCCTAATCACATTCCTTTCCTTCCCTCTTTAGAGGCAATTACTGTCTCAAATTTATATATAATTTCTGTTTTTTAATAGTTTTACCAATAGTATTTGCACCCCTAAACAATATGTTCTTTACTGTTGCATGTTTTTGAACTTTGTGTAAATGAAATCATAACTACTTTTCCTTCTTCTTTGACTTGCTTTTTTAACTCATCATAGTGTTCCTTATTTGTGTTACTGCATGTAACCATAGTTCATCCATTTTCACTGCAATTGAGTATTCTACTGTATGAATATATCATAATTTATTCATCTACTCTCCTGATGATGGTTATTTGGGTTGTTTCCATATTAATATAGCCTCTAAGAATGTATAAGTGTTATATTAACACATACTCTGATTAAACACTTAAGATCAATAAATTATTTTAGTCTCCTAAACATGTTAGTTTCTCATAGTGATAATTAAGGTTAGTGTTTTTAAAGCCAGATGTAGTCTTTAAGAATGTAATTTTACTCTCTCACCCTAGGCACAATTCTTCATTTATTGTTCATTGTATTTAGGCATATTTCCTATTGTTTTGGGTTATTTTAGATATTGGCTTTATTTCTTCCACTCTACCAGATTTATTAATACCTCCTATCCTGTCTAACCTAAATAGGCAACTACCTTTTTCTTCTTTCACTCTTAGAACAAGGCTATAGTGTTGATACGTATAGGACCTCCCAAACTGTTCTTTTGAGACTTAGTTAACTCTAAATAAGAAGGTTTAACTGAAAGCAACATAAGTCACATATTGATAAACTCAGATATGGTAACTTTGGTGTGTTTTAAGAGATCTTGAATTTTTACTGGGATAATTGAGATGTAAAGAACCAATATAGTGTCTTAACTCAGCAGCTATTGAGTGTATTAAACTTTGGCATGAATAAAGCTAATGTAGTATTTATAATTCCCCCAGGAAATTGAGTTATTTCATGATTCTTCATTCTTAATTCTCTGAATATTTTGCAATCCATTATATTACAAAGAACAAGCTTTGTTTTTTAAAGTTAAAAACATTTATAAGACAATTGCAGTTGAAATCTAAATTACTTAATTTTTAAATTTTAATGTAGGTTGTTTTGTGACAACAATACTTTCATTATATTTTAGCAAACAATTTCAAGATGATTAGAAAATTAAATGGTACGTGACAGTTAAACTTTCCTTGAAGCAGAAAGAAATATACCAGAAAAGAGAATGGTGTAGTATTACACAGTACTGCTCAAACTTTAGTGTTCTTGTTAACAATACAGATGGTTGGGCCTCACCTTTATAGATTCTTATAGAATAAGTTTGGAGCAGGGCTCGGAAGTCTGTATTTTGTGTAATGGAAATGAAAATTCTAGTACAGAGAAATATCTTATTATACTGCCTAAAATAACTCAATTTGGGTGGAACTTCATAGTTTACAAGGTGCTTTTTATACATCATTTGGTTTGATATTTAAAGTAATCTGAGGCAAACTGTCAGGCATTATTATCCTTTTTACCAATTAAAAAAAAATCAAAGCTCAGAGAGATTATATGATTTGCCCAAGCAAGTTTTAAGCAAAGGAGGCTGTATTCAATTCAGGAATCTTTGATTCCTGATCCAGTACTTTTGAATGCTTGTAGCAGATTGGCAAGGAGGGATCATAAATAAGACCACTTCTGCTCCTTGCTTTTTATAGCTCAGGTACCCATTTAGCGTAAGAGTAAATTGAAGAATTATTCCAGCTGGCTGGCAGTCTTTCTAATTTCTATAAGAAGAGTATTCGATTTCCTGGAAATCCTGTCGAGGTATAAACGAGGGTCTTTCATGTTCATAATGGAAAACTTTTTCCCTAGGCAGACAAAGAACACCTTGCTGGTCTCATTGTTCTGCTGGTTTTTATTTGATTTTCAAAATTTCATGGACTAGCACTCTTCAAGTGACAGCTGAAAGAGATAAGACCTACAGATGAGTTAAAGCTCTTTTAGCTGAGGCAAATAGAAGATGAAGTGGGAATACAAGTTTAAAGCCAAGAGGAATGGGTTTGAGTGGCTGCCATAGGTGACCTGAAAAGTCATCCAGTTTACAAGTAGAAAGTGCAAGATTAGCAAAAGGAGACACGATGAGAATCTGAACGTAAGGTTTAAGTGAACAGGAAAATAATGAAAAAATAGTCTTGGATAGTTAGGGAAAATACATATTTACCATTTCTATATATGGTAATTTCTAATATTTTATTGCTGTTTTAATAAAAATGTTAATATTTGGTGATTGCAGTATATAGTTATCAGAAAGAACATTTCTCTAGAAGCCTTTATTGTAACAGAGCACTCAACACTTTAAAATTTAAAATTTCTCTTTGGCAGAAAACCTTTTTAAAACTTGAATAATGAGTGAGTTGATTGGTTCTTAAAGGGTGATACTGTGAGAAAGAACAAAGCATTTGCTGTTGTTAGAGATACTTTCCACTTCAGATGATTCCAAAGTAGTTTTGAGAGTTGTATGATTCAGAAATTCTTTAATATATGTGTAAGTGTTCGTAGAGAAACTTTTTATATTTCTTTTTTATTTTAAGTATAGTTGATTTATATTATTAGTTTCAGAAGTACAAGTGATTAAACATTTTTATATATTATACTCCATTTAATGTTCTTATAAAATATTGGCTATATTCCCTGTTCTGTACATTACACCCTTGTAGCTTATTTATTTTATAGATAGTAGTTTGTACCTCTTAATCCCCTACACCTATCCCTCTACCCAATGGTAACCACTACTTTGTTCTGCATATCTTTGAGTCTTTTTATGTTTTGAGGTTTCCATTCCATTCTTCTTTATCCATTCTTTGATGTGTTTTGCTTTTATTCAAATATTTACTCTGGAGTGGAATTGCTGGATCATATGGTAGTTCTAGTTTTAGTTTTTTGAGGAGCCTCCATACTGTTTTCCATAGTGGCTATAAGAAATTTATATTCCCATCAAGAGTGTACTAGTGTTCCCTTTTCTCCACATCCTCTTGAACATTTGTTATTTGTTGTCTTTTTGATGGCAATCGTTCTGACAGGTGTGAGGTGATATTTCAATGTTTTTTTGATTTGCATTTCCCTGATGATTAGAGTTGTTGAATATCTTTTTTTGTGCTTATTGGACATCTGCATAAGTTTTTAGAAAAATGTATATTTAGGTCTTCTACCTATTTTTAGTTTTTTTGATGTTGAGTTGTATGAGCTGTTTATATATTTTGGGTATAAATCCTTTATCAGACATATCATTCACAAATGTTTTCTCCCATTCAGTAAGTTGTTATTTCATTTTGTTGATGGTTTCCTCTCCTGTGCAAAAGCTTTTAAGTTTAATTAGGTCTTACTTGTTTCTTTTTGCTTTTGTGGCCCTTGCCTGAGGAGACAGATCCAAAAAGATATTGCTAAGACTTATGTCAGAGAGTGTACTACCTACGTTTTCTTCTAGGAGTTTTATGGTTTCTGGCCTTACATTTAGGCCTTAAATCCATTTTTAGTTTATTTTTATATGGTATGAAAAAAAATTTCTAATTTCATTCTTTTGCTTACAGCTGTCCTGTTCTCCCAGTACCACTTATTGAAGAGATTGTCTTTTCTGCATTCTATAGTCTTGCCTCCTTGGTTGTAAATAATTGACCAAAACTGCATGGGTTTATTTCTGGGGTCTCTATTTTGTTCCATTGATCTGTGTGTTTGCTTTTGTGCCAGTACCATGCTGTTTCGACTACTATAGCTTTGTTGTATAAAATGAATTCAGGGAGTGTGATACTTCCAGTTTTGTTTTGTTTTTTTTCCTCAAGATTGCTTTGGCTATTCAGGGTCCTTTGTGATTCTATATGAATTTTAGGATTATGTGTTCTAGTGGGAAGCAACTGCAGAACACAGAGAGATCAGCTCGATGATTGGTGATGACCTAGAGGGGTGGGATAGGGAGGGTGGGAGGGAGGCTCAAGAGGGAGAGGATATGGGGATATATGTATAAATACAGCTGATTTGCTTTGTTGTACAGCAGAAACTGACACAACAGTGTAAAGGTATTGTACTCTGATAAAGACTGAAAGAAAAAAAATGTCATGGATATTTTGATGGGAATTGCCTTAAATCTGTAGATTATTTAGCATAGTATGGGCATTTTAATAATAATAATTATTCCAATCCATGAACACAGGGTATGTTTCCATTTCTTTGTATCATCTTCAATTTCCTTCAATGTCTTATAGTTTTTAGAGTATAGGTCTTTCACCTCCTTGGTTAAGTTTATTCGTAGTTATTTTTTTTCTTTTTGATGCAATTTTAAATGGGATTGTTTTCTTGTTAGTGTATATAAAAGCAACAGATTTATGTATAATAATCTTGTATCCTGCAACTTTACTGATTCACTCATTAGTTCTAGTAGTTTTTTGGTGGAGACTTCAGGGTTTATATATGTAGTATTATGTCATCTGCAAATAGTGGCAGTTTTACTTATTCCCTTCCATTTTGGATGCTTCTTATTTCTTTTTCTTTTGTGATTGCTATGACTAGGACTTCCAGTACTATGTTAAATAGAAGTAGTGAGAGTGGGCATCCTTGTCTTGTTCCTGATTTTAGAGGAAAAGCTGAGAAACTCATTTTTTTAATAAATCTTTTCCCTATCACTATTATTTTACCATCCAGGAGCTGTTTGAAGAAAACTCTTAAAAGAAGCAAAAGCAAAAATAAGAGACTTTTATCAGAAGAGCAGGTGAATGCAAGGTAAAAAGCAAACAAACAAAATACTAGCTCTCTTAAAAGACTATCTTCTACTCCTGTAACCCATTTTACTGGCCACAGAACCTATACACTTAGTTCTGGATACTGCTTTTATTTAGTATTACTTTCTTAGTACTCTTCATCCCAGATCGATTTTGGAATCTCAAGTCAAAATTATGTCAAAGTCCTTCCCCTGGTTTTAGAACTTTATCTAGTGATTGGTTAAAACAGAGTTAACATGCTTTGTAAATTTTTCAAGTCCTCTATATTTTAGTACATGCATTCTTTGATTTTTGAATATTATTTTCTTCAAAATCAGCTATAGTATGGTCCACAGTTCTTACCTCTAGATCAAAGTTTCTCAACCAGCACAATAGACATTTGGAGCTGGTCAATTGTTTGGTTTGGGGGGCTGTCCTGCATGTTGTAGGATGTTTAGTAGTATCCCTGGCCTATACCCCCTAGATACCACTATAAATCACCCCCCCCAACTTGTGACAAACAAAAATGTCTCCAGAGATTGCCAAATATCCTCTAGAGGATATAATCACCTCCAGTTAAGAACCAATGCTCTAGCTCTAGGGTTATCTAGCACTGCCTTTATATTAAACTGACAGACACATAATGATAGCAACAAAAACATCTTTAAGCTTCCTCTTTTTCAGGAATAACCATAGCAAGATCAAAGCAACATAATACCTCTAAGTTTCAAACCATTTTACTATAATTAGTAAAATTAATACTCAGGAAAGAATTTTGAAATCATTGCAAAATTTTTCACTTTGGAGGCAGTGGAAAGAGCAAGGCTTTTGGAATCATTCAGAGCTAGGTTTGACTTTCTGGTTCTTATACTGAATAGCTGCTTATCTTGGACAAGTTATTTAACCTCTTTATGTGTCAGTTTCCTCATTTTCAAAGTCATGGATAATAGTATTTATTTCCTAGGTTTATTGTGAGCTTATCTTGAATGTTAGAATAGTTAGAAAAGAGGCTCTCAGACAATCAGACATGGTAGCTAAGTAATGTCCTCTCTAGCCAAAAAACAAAGAAACAAGAACAAGAAAACAAAAACAAAACCTAAAACAAAACAAAGCAATAAAACCCATCTCAACGAAAAGGTAAACATCAAGAAAAATGTCTGAAACAGAAGAGAAAACCATACTGATTGATGTAAAACCATGCCCTTGGTGCTTGGAAAAATTCAGACGTTTATGTTAACCATTCCTTGAGAAAGAATTAATGGCAAGAGAAGAGCTAGAGAAAGACAGTTAAAAGTGCCAGGGGGCTTTGATCAGAATATACTGTTTAATATTCTTATGTATAGAAAGAATGGGTTATTGTTGATTGAGTCAGTGTGTAAAATCATAGAGTGTATGGGTAGAGTAAATGTGAATTTGCTTCTGGAATTTTGAGCAACTAAGAATAGGTGATCTTTCTATGAGTCATCCTACTCAATGTTAGAAGGAGGTAGTCATTGTTTTTCATTTTTAATAAGTTAAATAACATTAAACATGCTTCTAATATTATATGATTCTTTTCATAATTTTAGAAATTTTATTTTATGAGAAATTTTTAAAATAAAAAATATAAAGAATAATATATTAAACACCTATATTTCCACCTCCTCCAAGAATATAGAGCAGTTAGTATTTTGTCACAATTCTTTCAAGTCCTTTTTAAAATAAAATAAATAAAACAATATATATGAAGTTGAAGTCTCCCTTGACCATACTTACTAATCTTATTCTTTATACTCCCTCCTGAAGACATCTACTTTCATGAGGTACTCTGTATCCTTTTACATATGTAAATATACGTTCATGGATGATATATAATATTTTGTATATTTTTATATTTACATAAGTATTACACTTAGTATATGTCCAGGTTCCATACTTTTTACTCAGCATTGTTTTTGAGATCTATCTGTGTTGATGTATCTACATTTGTATATATAATAACCTATCATATCAATATGCCACATTTTATTTATCTATTCCCCTCTTGATGGACATTTATAGGCTGCTTTCATTTTTTTTTTTCAATTATAGGCAAAGCTGCTGTGACTCACTGTCTCTCACTACACATTTGCAAGAGTTCTCTAAGGTATATGCTGGAAGTGGAATTATTGTACATAGAATAGAAATAGCTATTTATTTTTAATTAATTAATTAATTAATTTTTGTCTGTGTTGGGTCTTTGTTGCTGCATGCAGGCTTTCTCTAGTTGCAGCTAGTGGGGGCTACTCTTTGTTGCGGTGCACGGGCTTCTCATTGTGGTGGCTTGTCTTGTTGTGGAGCACGGGCTCTAGGCACAAGGGCCCCAGTTGTTGTGGCACACGGGCTCAGTAGTTGTGGCTCACGGGCTTAGTTGCTCCATGGCACGTGGGATCTTCCCAGACCAGGGATTGAACCCATCTCTCCTACACTGGCAGGTGGATTCTTCACCACTGCACCACCAGGGAAGTCCCAAAATAGCTATTTTAAAATAAATAAAAGAGGTACTATTTTATATGTTAAAAGGTTTTATGTAGTGAGAAATGAAGATTCAAAAAGGAATTAAATTTGCTTGCATTTTATGGAAGAGGTGGCTTTTCTTTGGGAACTGGTGCCTTAGAAGCCAGACATGCCTGTTTATTTCAAGAACAATGAAATATTGATTGCCTACTGTGTGCTCAGCACTGTACAACTGACATTATCAGTAACAGAATACTGAGCTGGATGGACTCGGAGTCTGATCCAGAATGGATTTTATTTGCTTTTATTCAGCCAGAAGGAAAGACTATCTATAGGACAAGGTCAGTGTATCAGACAAAAATCTAAAAAGGGTAAGTATATCAGGTTAATTGCCTATTTGATTTGCATAGCCCTAGAAGGTTTATCATATACTTCCATCCTCTCTGAACCTCACTGTTTTAAAGACAGTTGTTAGTTGTAGCCGAGATATACTAAATTAACATTTCCATGTATATAATACTTTCCTAAAGTGGGTATTGGGTAAGGCATGTGAAGATATAGAGGGGAATATACTTATCTATCACTTGATCCATGATAAAACTAGAATAAAAGAGGCAGACAGTTAAAAGACAAATTCTGATAAGAATATAAAGAAAAAATAAGAATTTATTTCTAAGTCAGGTCCTAAACCGAAACTTAATCAGAACTAGGCAATTATCCAGACTATACAAAAACTAATAATCTTCTATTTCTGTTTTTCAGATTTAATTCTTTGTAAAAAAAAGAAATCATCCAATATTTCACACCTATCTAACTGAAGTTTCACTAATTGGAGGTAAGGTATAAAGTTTAGAGGGACACAAATTTATAAATTAGAGGATAAAAAGGGGATTATATAACTTGATAAAGACCATATATCAGTTTGACATGAATGAAGCCTTTCATTATTTATTGCAGCCTTCAGATAACCCATTATTTATGGTGCATTTATGAACAGGGTATAAAGGATCACCTTAAAATTTCCCTTTGACAATTATATTAATACATAAAATGATTTTCATAAACAGTTGTTCAACTTTGGATAGAATAAAAAAGATTATAAATATACATTTGACAACCCTATGCTCCATTTTTTTACATTTCATTTTTTTATTTAAACTTGTATTTCTCTATTAGTGTTCCTCTCGCCTTTGTTATTAACCTTTCTTTAATTTTTTCTTACTAATTCTCATATTCATCCTCAGTACAACTCTTTTGGATAATTTAAACATTAAGCTTGACCAAGGAATCTCGAGTTCATCCTAGATTCTATACTTTAGACCCAATGGGGTCTACTGGAATTCATAGGATGCAGTGCAGTTAAGATGAAGGATTACTTAATAGCCTTACACCAGGTACATGAGGGTATAAGTGTCCTAAAATCCTATCAACTTCTAAAAAGATGCGATTTAAAAATTTGGTATCAGATATTCAGAGTGGTATAATCACTGTGGTAAACACAGTGGTAAACAACTTTGGTTACCAAATAATTATATTTTTTAATGTATGCCTTACCTCTTCAATTAATTTATAATCTTCATTAGGACCAGGTTATTTTATTCCTTATATGACGTTGACCCCTGGTACCAACTGATTTACTAGCATATAGTTGAAACTTAGTACACTTTTTCTTTCGATCTTTATTCGAGTATAATAGCTTTACGCTGTTGTGCCAGTTTTCACTGTACAACAAAGCGAATCAGCTGTATTTATACATATATCCCCATATCCCCTCCCTCTTGAGCCTTCCTATCCCACCCCTCTAGGTCATCATCAATAATCGAGTTGATCTCCCTGTGTTATGCAGTTGCTTCCCGTTACCTATTTATATTTGGTAGTATATAAATATCAATACTACTCTTTCGTTTCATCCCAGCTTCTCCTTGTCCTGCCCCATGTCCTTAAGTCTGTTCTCTACATCTGTGTCTTTATTCTTCCTCTGCCACTGAGTTCATCAGTATCATTTTTTAGATTCCATATATATGTGTTAGCATATGGCATTTGTTTATCTCTTTCTGAATCACTTCACTCTCTATGCCAGACATTAGGTCACTGCAAATAACTCAATTTCATTCTTTTTTATTGCTGAGTAATATTCCATTGTACATATGTGCCATATCTTCTTTATCCATTCATCTGTCAATGGACTTTTAGGTTGCTTCCATGTCCTGACTATTATAAATAATGCTGCAATAAACATTGTGGTACATGTATCTTTATGAATTATGGTTTTCTCCAGGTATATGCCCAGTAATGGGATTGCTGGGTCATATAGTAATTCTATTTTTAGTTTTTTTTTTTGAGGAACCTCCATACTGTTTTCTGTAGTGGCTGTATCATTTTACAGTCCCACCAGAAGTGCAAGAGGGTTCCCTTTAATCTCCACAGCCTCTCCCACATTTATTGTTCCTAGATTTTTTGATGATGGCCATTCTGATTGGTGTGAGGTGATACCTCACTGTGGTTTTGATTTGCAATTCTCTAATGATTAGTGATGTTGAGCAGCTTATGTTTGTTGGCCATCTGTATTTTTTCTTTGAAGAAATGTCTGTTTAGGTCTTTGGCCCATTTTTGGATGAGGTTGTTTGTTTTGTTGACATTGAACTGCATGAGCTGCTTGTATATTTTGAAGTTTAATCCATTGTCAGTTGCTTCATTTGCAAATATTTTCTCCCACTCTGAGGTTTGTCTTTTCACCATATTTATGGTTTCCTTTGCTGTGCAAAAGCTTTTAAGTTTCATTAGGTCCCATTTGTTTATTTTTGTTTTCATTTTCCTTACTCTAGGAGGTGGGCCAAAAAGGATCTTACTGTCATTTATGTCATAGAGTGTTCTGCCTATGTTTTCCTCTAAGAGTTTTATAGTGTCTGGCCTGATATTTAGGTCTTTAATCCATTTTGAGTTTATTTTTGTGTATGGTATTAAGGAATGTTCTAAATTCATTCTTTTACAAGTGGCTGTCCAGTTTTCCCAGCACCACGTATTGAATAGGCTGTCTTTTCTCCATTATATTTTCCTGCCTCCTTTGTCATAGATTAGGTGACCATATGTCCGTGGGTTTATCTCTGGGCTTTCTAGCCTGTTCCATCAATCTATATTTCTGTTTTTATGCCAGTACCATACTGTCTTAATTACTATAGCTTTGTAGTATAGTCTGAAGTCAGGGAGCCTGATTCCTCCAGCTCCGTTTTTTCATCTCAAGATTGCTTTGGATATTCGGGGTATTTTGTATTTCCACATAAATTGTATAACTTTTTGTTCTAGTTCTATGAAAACTGCCATTGGTAATTTGATAAGGATTGCATTGAATCTATAGATTGTTTAGGATAGTATAGTCATTTTCACAGTGTTGATTCTTCCAATCCAGGAATGTGGTATATCTCTCCATCTGTTTGTGTCACCTTTGATTTCTTTCATCAGTGTCTTATAATTTTCTGCATACAGGTCTTTTGCCTCCTTAGGTAGGTTTATGCCTAGGTATTTTTTTCTTTTTGTTGCAGTGGTAAATGGGAGTGTTTCCTTAATTTCCGATTCTGATTTTTTATTGTTGGTGTATAGGAATGCAAGAGATTTCTGTGCATTAATTTTGTATCCTGCAAATATACCAAATTCTGTGATTAACTCTAGTAGTTTTCTGGTAGCAACTTTAGGGTTTTCTGTATATAGTATCATATCATCTGCCAACAGTGACAGTTTTACTTCTTTTCCAGTTTGGAATGCCTTTCTTTCTTTTTATTCTCTGATTTCTGTGGCTAAATCTTCCAAAACTATGTTGAATAATAGTGGTGAGGGTGGGTCCCCTTGTCTTGTTCCGGATCTTAGAGGAAATGCTTTCAGTTTTTCACCATTGAGGATGATGTTGGGGGGCTGTGTGTTTGTCATATATGGCTTTTATTATGTTGAGGTTGGTTCCCTCTATGACACTTCCTAGAGACTTTTATCATAAATGGGCGTTGAATTTTGTCAAAAGCTTTTTCTGCATCTACTGAGATTATCATATGGTTTTTATCCTTCAATTTGTTAATAAGGTGTATCACATTGATTGAATTGTGTATATTGAAGAATCCTTGCATTCCTGGGATAAACCCCACTTAATCATGGTGTATGATCCTTTTAATGCGCTGTTGCATTCTGTTTGCCTGCATTTTGTTGAGAATTTTCACCTTGATGTTCATCAGTGATAATGGCCTGTAATTTTCTCTTTTTTTTGTGACATCTTTGTCTGGTTTTGCTATCAGGGTGATGGTGGCCTCATAGGATGAGCTTGGCAGTGTTCCTCCCTCTGCTATATTTTGGAAGAGTTTGAGAAGGATAGGTGTTAGCTCTTCTCTAAATGTTTGATAGAATTTACATGTGAAGCCATCTGGCCCTGGGCTTTTGTTTGTTGGAAGATTTTTAACCACAGTTTCAATTTCAGTGCTTGTGATTGGTCTGTTCATATGTTCTATTTCTTCCTGTTTCAGTCTTGAAGTTTGTATTTTTCTAATAATTTGTCCATTTCTTCAGGTTGTTCATTTATTTGACATATTGTTGTTTGTAGTAGTCTCTCATGATCCTTTGTATTTCTGCAGTGTCAGTTGTTACTTCTTTTTCATTTCTGATTCTGTTGATTTGAGTCTTCTCCCTTTTTTCCTGTTGAGTCTGGCTAATGGCTTAGGAATTTTGTTTATCTTCTTAAAGAAGCAGCTTTTAGTTTTATTGATCTTTGCTCTTGTTTCTTTCATTGTTCTCATTAATTTCTGATCTGATCTTTATAATTTCTTTCCTTCTGCTAACTTTGCGATTTTTTTGTTTTTCTTTCTCTAATTGCTTTAGACATAGGGTTAGGTTGTTTGAGATTTTTCTTGTTTCTTGAGGTAGGATTCTATTGCAATGAACTTCCTTCTTAGAACTGCTTTTGTTGCATCCCATAGGTTTTGGGTCATCATGTTTTCATTGTCATTTGTTTCTATGTATTTTTTGATTTCCTCTTTGATTTCTTCAGTGATCCCTTTGTTATTTTTAGCATGTTGTTTAGCCTCCATGTGTTTGTATTTTTTACTTTTTTTCCCCTGTATTGATATCTAGTCTCATAGCATTGCAGTCAGAAAATATGCTTGATATGATTTCAATTTTCTTAAATTTATTGAGGTTTGATTTGTGAACCAAGATGTGATCTATCCTGGAGAATATTCCATGTGCACTTGAAAAAAAAAGTGTATTCTGTTTTTTGTTTTTGTTTTTTTTGGATGGAAAGTCCTATAAATATCAATTAATTCCATCTGGTCTAATGTGTCATTTAGTGCTTGTGTTTCTTTATTTTATTTCTGTTTGGATGGTCTGCCCATTGGTATAAGTGGGGTGTTAAAGTCCCCTAATATTGTTGTGTTACTATCAATATCCCCTTTTATGGCTGTTAGCATTTGCCTTATGTATTGGGGTGCTGCTTTGTTGTGTGCATAGATATTTACAATTGTTATATCTTCTTCTTGGATTAAGCCCTTTATCATTATGTAGTGTCCTTCCTTGTCTCTTGTAATAGTCTTTATTTTAAAGTCTACTTTGTCTGATATGAGTATTCCTACTGTTGCTTTCTTTGATTTCCATTTGCATGGAATATCTTTTTCCATCCCCTCACTCTCAGTATATATGTGTCCCTAGTTCTGAAGTGTGTCTCTTGTAGACAGCATATATATGGGTCTTGCTTTTGTATCCATTGAGCCAGTTTGTGTCTCTTGGTTGGAGCATTTAATCCATTCACATTTAAGGTAATTATCGATATGTATATTCCTAATATCCTGCCACTCCCTTCTGGCCTGTAGAGTTTCTGCTGAAAGATCAGCTGTTAGCCGTATGATGGTTTCATTGTATGTTGTTTGTTGCTTGCTTTTCCCTTGCTGCTTTTAATATTTTTTTGTATTTAATTTTTGATAGTTTGATTAATATGTGTCTTGGTGTGTTTCTCCTTGGATTTATCCTATATAGTACTCTCTGTGCTTCCTGGACATGATTGACTCTTTCTTTTCCCATGTTAGGGAAGTTTTCCCCTATAATCTCTTCAAATATTTTTTCAGACCCTTTCTTTTTTTCTTCTTCTTCTGCGACCCCTATAACTCGAATGTTGGTGTGTTTTAATGTTGTCCCAGAGGTCTCTGAGACTGTCTTCAATTCTTTTCATTCTTTTTTCTCTGTTCTTCTCTGTGTCAGTTATTTCCACCATTCTATCTTCCAGATCACTTATTTGTTCTTTTTTCTCAGTTATTCTGCTCTGCATTCCTTCTAGAGTATTTTTAACTTCAGTTATTCATCACTGTTTGTTTGCTCTTTAGTTTTCCTAGCTCCTCATTAAACATTTCTTTCACTTACTTCATCTGTGCCTCCATACTATTTCTGAGATTTTGGGTCATCTTTACTATCATTATTCTGAATTCTTTGTCAGGTAGACTGCCTATCTCTGCTTCATTTGTTTGGTCTTGTGGATTTTTATCTTGTTCCTTCATGTTCTCTGTTTCCTCATTTTCTTTAACTTACTGGGTTTGGGGTCTCCTTTTCTCAGGCTGCAGGGTTGTAGTTCTTCTAAACTCTTTTGGCTGTCCCCAGTGGGGACATTGATCCAGTGGCTTGTGTAAGCTTCCTGGTGGGGGGGACTGGTACTTGTGTTCTTGTGTGTGGAGCTGAATCTTATCCTTCTGATGTGCAGGGCCATGTCTGTTGGTGTGTTTTGTTGTGTCTGTGAGATTAGTATGACTATAGGCAGTCTTTCTGCTTATAGGTGAGGTTATGTTCCTGTCTTGCTAGTTGTTTGGCTTGAGATATCCAGCACTGGAGTTTGCTGGCCTTTGGGTGGATTTGGATCTTAGTGTTGAGAATGAGGCGTCTGGGAGAACTGTTGCTGATTAATATTCCATGGGGTTGGGAGTTCTCTGGTGGTCCAGTGTCCTGGACTCAGCTCTTCTGCCTCAGAGGTCCAAGTCTGACCGCTGGTCAGAGCATCAAGACCCTGGAAGCTTGTGAGTTGACTGTTGCTCCTACTGTTCCTCTCTGTCATCCACAGCCAACTAATTCCCCCTCAGCTGATGTCTGCTGAGTTCTAGGCTGAATATAACCAGGCTGCTGACTCACCTTTAATGTTGATGAGGTTTTGTTATTACTTTTAAAAATAGAATTATTCATTTCACTCAGAGAGCTGTCTTCATATCCAGTTCCATTTCTTTTATTGAAGGAAATAAGCAAATGTTTGAGGATTAAGATATTTAGAACAGATTAATGGCTGAAAAGAAAAGAGAAATTCTTAGGCTATTTTCAATAGCCAAAAATGTCTGTTGAAATCATCTTTCTCCTTAAGTGAATGGACTATCTAGAGTTGAGAACAGTCTGCTTAATACAAATAGCAGATTCTTTATATCTTAACATATTAGATACTGTTGATACCAATCAGAAACTGAGCATGAATCAACTTCCCACAGAATTAGCAGTGGAAAATACTCTCTTATGAACCTTAGGTGTCTTTGGGCTGATACTGATAAAAAAAATAATCAATTGTGGTGCTAGCAAAGTTGTTCCTGATTTTATAAATGATATAATTATGACTTAATTGAGTGATGATTCTGCAATTTTACAGTTATTAAATATCATATATAAAAGTGCCCTTCTGGTTAGAATACCTTTCAAGAGAAATGTGTCCCCCCCCAACACAAAAGACAATTTTCATTATGAATGGCTAAAAAAGACCATGTCAAAATACTATGTAGTTAAGTATTACAGCAAGAAAGTCCTGTTTTATTATTATTTTTAAACTATATATGGCATCATTACCCTATTTTACACACAAGCAAACAAATCATTAGAGATTTTACTGTATTACCTATAGTTACACCATTTTTTTCACTTTGCACTTAATATAACACAAAAACAATGATGTCACAGTAAGGATTCATTATTTCTAAAGAACTAAATGGCATATGAATAATGAGACAGTTTTCAAATTGTGCATAAAATTGAGGTTGTTAGTATTAAAAGATGTATTCTTTTTATTTGTTCTCTTGAATAAATTTTAAACTAATGCCATCTTATTAGATGGTATATCAACTACCACACAGTTCTGATAGAAGAGTGAAGATGAACCCAATTTAAACATTTGAACCAAAACTAGAAAACAAGTTTTAGTAAATCATGACTTTTTTCCCTCAAGTACAGAAAAAAGTTCAACACAATTTCTTGGTCTTTGGAAGTTGCCTAGGAGGATTGCAGATTGTTTTTTGCACATGATATGGGAGAAGAATGGTGTGTGACATTTGATAGTTTGTGTTCAGAGAGGTACAGAGCAGTAGCTGAACTTCTCTGGATATTTGAGATAAAGGTATGTGTATTAGAAGAACCATTGATAATGCTACATATTGAAACAAAATTGAAAATTTTAAATGCTCCAAGTCAAACAAAGTAGTTTTGTGTAGTGTCTTTGGTATAGCTGAGCTTCTGTATATGTAGAATAGAATTATATAAAGTTAGAGATGCTAAGGCTCTTAATGATCTAGTCCAACCCTTTCATTTTACAGAGGAGGAGACTGAGGTGTGAAGTGGCGAGGTGACTGCCATGTCCCACACACAATATTAGAGTCAATATTAAAATATAGATATCCTCCCTTCCAATCTAGTCCTTTTTGTTTTTCCTATAGCATATTGCCTATATGAGACATAATATGATTGGAAGGTTGTTGTTAAAGTAAATCTTATCACCATCCTCTCATACACCAGAAATTTTCAATATCAGTGATTCTTATGTAATCCTGTTTTAATATTCCCTAAAGAGAATAACACATTATAGCCAACAACTATTTAGCATGAATTAGTTTATTAAGGGCTAAGCACTTCAAAATCTAGAGGAGATAGAGCACAGGTAAGTGTCAGTACAAAAAGGAAAAAGAAAAGGTCTGGGATATGTAGTGGTGTCCAGAAAGGGCAGGCCTGGGTGGGAAATTACACCTTGGTATCTCCCTAGGAGTAGTATAGGAGTGGAGCATTGAAAGATGGTAGTATGTGGAAATGGGAAGTGGGAAGAGAGGAGATAAGTAAAGTTTTAAGAGAAAAAATAATCCATTTGCATGACCAAAGTTTTTATCAAAAGCACTGTCTCAAAAATTGCCTGCTGTTTCTGACAAGCTGTGTAGCAGCAGGTTTAGGGGAAAGGACAAGGATGCTATACATAGAATTATATAACAGTATATGAATGACTTTTTTTTTCAGTTAATAGAAGTGAATGAGACACCTATAGAGCGCTTAATGGAAAAACAAACAAACAAAAAATAAACCACTGAAACGGCAAAAAGGGCAAGTTCCAAATTTTAGATTGAACATATATTTGAAATGGGTGCTTGTTATTAAAGAGCCTGTAGTTGTATTTTATATTTTTATATTTATTTTTTTACTTGGATGTTACAAAGCAATGAACCACTGAACTTTTATTTTTTTTTTTACCTTTTCTATGAAGTCTCCTTCCACCCCTCCCTTGATATTATGTTACATAAACCCCTTCCCTTTTATTGTAAAAACATTAAAAGTTTATTTCCAAAAAGGGAAAAATTAATGTTTGTTACAGTGCTCCTAAAAGTGAAGGAGAAAACTGATGGCATAAGCAAAGTAATGAAAGAAAGTGTGTTCTACAACAGAGTTGCATAGAAATGACTAAGGATACTGAATTTCAGTTCTCTCTAGCAAAATGGGTCTCAGGTATGCTGCTTTTCTTTTCTTTTTTTTAAAGAGAATATGTGGTCTACCTAAATTTAATCAATCCATTTCCTGGCTAGAATAGATTGTCTTATATTTTAACCATGTGGGTCTTCATATATAGTTTTTATAGAGTAATATAATTTGAAAATAAAATCTTATGGCATTGTATATAACTGAATGGTATTAATTAACTTAATGAATGAGCAAAGAAGATAAATATTCTCTAAAGGCAAATACACACACACACACACACACACACACAAAATAGTTTGGTTCTCCTGTTTTTTTCCCTTGGCTCTGAAATAAGTATAATGAGTTGTTGTCAGGGCATGCTATATATATAATCAAAATTTTATTTCATTTTACAAAATCAAGTTATCTGCTTTTAATAACAGTCTTGATTTGTGAAATAACTGAAAAAAAAACAGTCTTGTCTGGTGTTTTTTAATTGATGAAATTACTGATAAGTGGCTGTATTTACAGTGTGTGCCCTCTGTAGAAGTCCTCAAATATGACAGTAGGCATTACTTATGTGGACTGATTAACTGGGTATAGGTCCTAGGCCAAGAATTTTTTCATAAACCTGCTACTATCCTGAGATTCCAGGTTTAGGTATAGCATATGATCCTACATATACTTAGTGAAATAGAGTGATGACTTCCAGGTATAGTAGATCTTCCCTATTCATGGATTCCATATTTGTAGATTCGCCTACTCATTAAAATCTATTTGTAACCTGAAATCAATGCTTGCAGTGTTTTGTTTGTTTGTTTGTATTCATACATTACTGACATGCATAGAGCAGTGATAATTTTGACTTGCTCAATGTGCAGCTTTCCAGATGAAGTCAAATAGGGTCTTATTTCAGCTCTCATATTGTAAACAAGTATTCTTTTCACCATCTGTTTTAGTGCCACAGCTTTCACATTTGGGTTTTGTTTTTTTTTTTGAGATTTTTTTGTTTAAAATGGCCCCCAAGTGTACTGTTAAAGTGCTGTCTAGTGTTTCTAAGTGCAAGAAAACTGATATACATCATAGAGAGAATACGGTTGTTAAAGAAGCCTCATTCAGGCAAGAGTTATACTGCTATTGGCTGTGAGTCAATATTAATTAAGCAACCATGTATGTATGTGTATATCATACATATATAAAATAAGGTGTGGCAAGACAGAAAAACATGCAAACAAGGTTGTGTATTAATTGGTTGACCAAATGTTGTGACCAGAGGCTTGCAGGAATCTAATCCTTTATTTTCCCTAGGAATAGTGATTCATTATTTGCTAATTCAGTGTTTGTGGTGACTTTATGGAACATGATTACTGCAAATAATGAGAATCAACTCTATGTATTCTTACTATGTTTGTAATGCTTTCAATGGGAAATGGGTCTTCTTTTTTTGTATTTTTTTTAACTTTATTTATTTATATATTTATTTATTTATTTATTATTTTTTGGCTGTGTTGGGTCTTCATTGCTGTGTGCGGGCTTTCTCTAGTTATGGTGAGCAGGGGCTACTCTTCATTGTGGTGCATGGGCTTCTCAGTGTGGTGGCTTCTCTAATTGCAGAGCACAGGCTCTAGGTGAGGGGTCTTTGGTAGTTGTAGCACACGGGCACAGTAGTTGTGGCTCACAGGCTCTAGTGCAGGCTCAGTAGTTGTGGCACACCAGCTTAGTTGTTCCGTGGCATGTGGGATCTTCCTGGACCAAGGATCGAACCCGTGTTCCCTGCATTGGCAGGCAGGTTCTTAACCACTGCACCATCAAGGAAGTCCCTGTATATTTTTTAATAATCTCTTTCTGGCCAATTGATTATGTATAGTTTCTCTGAATCTTTAGTACGTACGTGGAGTTATTTCTTTATTTTATATTTTGCTTTCTCAAATTAAAAAAAAATGATGATCACTTATTCAGTATGTCTTTGTTGTGGAATTAAATACAAATTATCCAAAAAGATTTAAATTTATAATGTGATATGACCATGTAAATAAGCTGAGTTGTGTAAAGATATTTTCAATATTTCAGTGTCATATAATATAAATACAACCTTTGAGCATGTGTCTAAAGCAATAACAAAGCTCTGTCATATTTTTAAAGTAAACATTTTAGTTCTCTTCTACTCCCTTCCTAGTAGCAGACTTCCAGCATTCCAAGAGTTTTGCCCTTGGCCTTCTTAATTTCCTCACTTTAGCTCTCTTTCTAGATATATCTAGCTCTTTGTCAACTGAGCCTGTACTTCTTAGAGCCTGTACTTCTTAGAACCTCTACCTTAAAAGACCAGAAATAATAATACAGCTCTTTTTTGTCCAAGAGCTCCTTTTCTCTTTCATTCAATCAAGAAATTCCCACAGAATTTGTTATGGGATTATGAAATGAAACATGAATGAGCCAAATGCCTTAGACAATCCTTAATATGCAAGTGATCAGTGTCAGTGCCCTCATATATTATCTTCATTGTCAGAAAAAAATGACAGCTTTTCTAGGTAAGGTAACTATAAAAAGATAAGCCTGAATGAAAATTCCAAACCTGTCTCAAAATGGATAACATATGTATAAATACATATTGCTATGTGAACCAGTCTAGTCATGCAGTAAGATTTTCATTTTGCTTAAGCTGTTATTTAATAAAAGCCATGTAATTATGATCAGGAATTTATGAAGGAAAACATGGGTTTTTAAGATTCTTGTTTAACTTTTTAAAAAATTTTATTGGAGTATAGTTGATTTACAATGTTGTGTTACTTTCAGTTGTACAGCATAGTGATTCAGTTATACATATACATATGTATTCATTCTTTTTCAGATTATTTTCCCATATAGGTTATTAAAGAATATTAAGTAGAGTTCCCTGTGCTATACAGTAAGTCCTTGTTGGTTATCTATCTTATAATATATAGTATTGTGTGTATGTAAATCCCAAACTCCTG
This sequence comes from Hippopotamus amphibius kiboko, assembly GCF_030028045.1. Classification (NCBI taxonomy): domain Eukaryota; kingdom Metazoa; phylum Chordata; class Mammalia; order Artiodactyla; family Hippopotamidae; genus Hippopotamus; species Hippopotamus amphibius. The sequence goes on along the minus strand of NC_080203.1, from coordinate 69,257,009 downwards.
ATTTATCCCTCCCAGATGCCATGTTTCCCCTTTGGTAACCATAAGTTTGTTTTCAAAGTCTGTGAGTCTGTTTCCATTTGGTAAATAAGTTCATTTGTATCATTTTTTAGATTCCACATATAAGTGATATTGTATGCTATTTGTCTTTTTCCGACTTGCTTCACTTAAGTCCATCCATGTTGCTGCAAATGTCATTATTTCATTTTTTATGGCTGAGTAATATTCCATTGTATGTATGTACCACATCTTTTAAAAAATGTTTATTGGAGTATAGTTGATTTACAGTGTTGTGTTAATTTCTGCTGTACAGCAAAGTATGATGTATACATATATCCACTCTTTTTTTTTTTTAATTCTTTTCCCATATAGGTCATTACAGAGTAGAGTTCCCTGTGCTTAAAGTAAGTCCCCATTAGTTACCTATTTTATATGTAATAATGTGAACATATCAATCACAATCTCCCAATTTTTCCCTCCACCCTTTCTCCCTTTGTACCCATACACTTGTTTTCTACATCTGTGACTCTATCTTTGTTTTGTAAATAAGTTCATTTGTGTTATGTTTTAGATTCCACCTATAAGCAATATCATATGGTATTTTTCTTTCTCTGTATGACTTACTTTACTTACTATGATAATCTCTAGGTCCCTCCATGTTGCTGCAAATGGCATTATTTCATTCTTTTTAATGGCTGAGTAATATTCCATTGTATATATGTACCACATCTTTATTCCTCTCTCAGTGGACATTCGTGTTGCTTCTATGTCTTGGCTAAAATAAATAGTGCTGCAGTGAACATTGGGGCGCGTGTATCTTTTCATATTATGGTTTTCTCTGGATATATGCCCAGCAGTGGGATTGCTGGATCATATTTATTTATCTAGATATAACATTGCTTTTCTGTTCTTGCCAGGGTTAAGGTAGGTATTTTGTTAATTGAATATCCTAAAATACCATGACATTTTAGTACATAATTATTGACTTCATAATGCTGTGTATTCCAAACTTCCGGCATTAACTTGGCCTTGAATATAAACCCAAAGTTTCTTGTTGTCTTAATATCCTTAACACAAAATGGAGCATGATAGCCAGAGTTTATTTGCTTCTTTCTTTCTCTCTTTCTCTTTCTTTCTTTGCTTTTTTGTCAAGATGGAAAATCTTGTGTGTGAAGTTCATGTCAAGGTCCTCACTTCCTGATGCTACTTTTCTTTATCAGGAAGACTTTGGTGCCTTCCTTAGGCCTGGCCTCATTTACTCTATCAAACAAAAAGTCCTCAAAATTTCTTTCTGGTATGTAGATATCACTCCAGAGTTTCTAGAGTTAGGCCTGTTTTTTATATCATGACTCTGCCACCTGCGACTTTTCGAAAGGTAATTTCCTCATCTATAAAGTGAAGATAGTTTTATTTTCTTCATATAGTTGTTGTAAAGATTAAGTAAGATAATATACTTTACAGTATTTAGCAGACCACAAGAAACATAGCAAATGTTCAATAAAAAAATTAATATTTTATTGTCAAGAGCAGCAGCAGTAGTAGAATAATTGCTGTCCTTATCACTATACTTTGTTTTCTCATAGCAATATGTTGTGTCATAGCAACACAGCAAATGTTAACATTTAGTTAACTGATTAGTTCATGTCTCATTTGTGCTGTTTGATAGTTTTTCATAATATTTTAAGAAAAGTTGAAAGTATTGTGACTTTTATTATTTATAAAACTAAATAGGTTGCTCTAGTGGTAGCTGAGAGAGAGAGAGAAACAGACACAGAGAGTTCTTTATGGAATTTATTCCACAACCTTAATAATGGAAAAAGGTGCTATTATTGAGAAAATACTACAACTGTTTTATTTTTCTAGCACTTTGGCTTTACTATAGATATTATATCATTTACTATATAAACTAACTTTAGGATTTTGCCTTTATATTACAATGCACTTAAAGTAATAATACTTTCCAAAAAAAGTAAAACACACTATTTTTGGCTAGAGTTTATTATTTCATTTTTTTAATAAGGACTTTCTCTATTATCCTTTGTCTCATAGACGACACAGAGCTAAATATTTTATATTGACATACCAATTATGCATCTTTCTAAAAGATGTATACATATATTCCATTTAATTTTTAGGAAAGGTTAAGAGAATGGATGTTTTATTGAATGCTTTCTCTGTATTTTCTCATTTAATCATCAAATAGGCATATGAAGTGTATTATCCTTATTACTTCAGTTTTACAGATAAGAAAACTATGTTACAAAGTATAAGTAACTTACTCGTCATAATGTAGTTTATAAATTATAAATACGTATTTAAGCCCAATAGTATGTTAGAATTCTGAGACTACCATACTCTTTGTCTACTACATCATGCTGGTTTCAGCATTTATATATTTATTTACTTTTTTATTTATTTATTTATTAAACTCATTATTGGAATATAATTGCTTTACACTGTTGTGCCAGTTTTTGCCGTACACCAGAGTGAATCAGCTTATTTATACATATATCCCCATATCCCCTCTCTCCCGCAACTCCTTCCCACTCTCTCTATCCCAGCCCTCTAAGGCATCACCCATCATCGAGTTGATCTCCCTATGTTATGCAGCAATTGCCCACTAGCTATCTAGTTTACATTGGGTAGTGTATATATGTCAATGCTACCCTCTCACTTCGTCCCAGCTTCTGCTTTGCACCCCTCCAACCCCGTGTCCTCAAATCCATTCTCTGCATCTGCATCTGCATCTATATTCTTGCTCTGTCCCTGGGTTCAACAGTACCATTTTTTTAGATTCCATATATATGAATTAGCATACGATATTTGTTTTTCTCTTTTTGGCTTACTTAACTCTGTATGATAGACTCTAAGTCCATCCACCTCACTACAAATAACTCGATTTCATTCCTTTTTATGGCTGAATAATATTCCATTGTATACATGTGCCACATCTTCTTTATCCATTCATCTGTTGATGGACATTTAGGTTGCTTCCATGTCCTGGCTATTGTAAACAGTGCTGCAATGAACATTGTGGTACATGTTTCTTTTTGGATTATGGTTTTCTCTGAGTATATGCCCAGTAGTGGGATTGCTAGGTCATATAGTAGTTCCATCTTTAGCTTTCTAAGGAACCTCCATACTGTTTTCCATAGTGGCTGTACCAATTTACATTCCCACCAAAAGGGCAGGAGGGTTCCATTTTCTCCGCCCCCTCCCCAGCATTTATTCTTTCCAGATTTTTGGATGATGGCCAATGTGACTGGAGTGAGATGATAGTTCATTGTGGCTTTGACTTGCATTTTTCTAATGATTAGTGATGTTGAGAGCATCTTTGCATGTGTTTGTTAGCCAACTGCACGTCTTCCTTGGAGAAATGTCTATTTAGATCTTCCACCCATTTTTCGATTGGTTTATTTGCTTTTTTGGTATAAAGCTGCATGAGCTGCTGGTATATTTTGGAGATTAATCTGTTGTCAGTTGCTTCATTGGCAAATATTTTCTCCCATTCTGAGGCTTGTCTTCTTGTCTTGTTTATGGTTTCTTTTGCTGTGCAAAAAAAAAAAAAAAAAAAAAAAAAAAACATAGTTACATTAGGTCCCATTTCTTTATTTTTGATTTTATTCCCATTATTCTAGGAGGTGGATCAAAAAGGTTCTTGTTATGATTTATGTCATAGAGTGTTCTGCCTATGTTTTCCTCTAAGAGTTTTACACTGTCTGGCCTTACATTTAGGTCTTTAATCCATTTTGAGTTTATTTTTGTGTATGGTGTTAGGAAGTTTTCTAATTTCATTCTTTTCCATGTAGCTGTCCAATTTTCCCAGCGCCACTTCTTGAAGAGGCTGTCTTTTTTCTATTGTATATCCTTGCCTCCTTTGTCAAAGATAAGGTGCCCATATGTGCATGGGTTTATCTCTGGGCTCCATATACTGTTCCATTGATCTATATTTCCGTTTTTGTGCCAGTACCACGCTGTCTTGATCACTGTAGCCTTGTAGCATAGTTTGAAGTAAGGGAGCCTGATTCCTCCAGCTCCATCTTTCCTTCTCAAGATTGCTTTGGCTATTCAGGGTCTTTTGCATTTCCATACAAATCGTAAAATTTCTTGTTCTAATTTTGTGAAAAATGACATTGGTAATTTGATAGGGATTGCGTTGAATCTGTAAATTGCTTTGGGTAGTATAGTCATTTCCACAATGTTGATTCTTCCATTCCAAGAACATGGGTATACCTTCATCTGTTTGTATCGTCTTTGATTTCTTTCACCACTGTCTTATAGTATTCTGCATACAGGTCTTTCGCCCCTTTAGGCAGGATTATTCCTAGGTATTTTATTCTTTTTCTTGCAATGGTAAATGGGAGTGTTTCCTTCATTTCTCTTTCTGATCTTTTGTTGTTCGTGTATAGGAATGCAAGAGATTTCTGTGCATTAATTTTGTATGCTGCTACTTTACAAAACTCATAGATTAATGCTAGCATTTTTCTGGTAGCATCTTTTGGGTTTTTTATGTATAATATCATGTCATTTGTAAAGAGTGAGAATTTTGCTTCTTTTCCAATTTGGATTCCTTTTATATCACTTTCTTCTCTGATTGCTGTGGCTAAAACTTCCAAATCTATGTTGAATAATAGTGGTGAGAGTGGGCACACTTGTGTTCTTCCTGTTCTTAGAGGGATTGCTTTCCGTTTTTCTCCATTTAGAATGATGTTGACTGTTGGTTTGTCATATTTGGTTTTTATTATATTGAGGTATAACAATTTTGACATAAACATAGTGGCTTTTATTTCACTTATAGATTTGAACACAGATGCATTGAAAATTAACTGCCTAGTATTAGTTTGATTTATGTTGCAGGTAAATCTGTTTTTTACTTTTCATGTGCTTTAGCTGTAACACTGATTTCAAGATGCTAAATTTCTTCTCAATATTTTGCTTACTTTCTAGCTGACCTACTGACTTCATAATGTCTGAAATCAGATTCAGCAATCTCACTTGGGATCAAGTTATAACACTGGATCAAGTGTTAGACGAAGTAATTCCAATTCATGGAAGGGGGAATTTCCCCACATTGGAGGTAAAACCAAAAGATATCATTCATGTTGTGAAAGATCAACTGATAGAGCAAGAAATTATTGTTAAAGATACCCGATTGAATGGTTCCACAGCAAGTTACATACTTGCAAGTCACAATGGAATCAGCTATAAGGATCTGGATATTATTTTTCGTGTTGAACTACCAAGTGATCAAGAATTTCATGTTGTTAAAAATATAGTTCTAGGTTGTCTACTCGACTTTTTACCAAAAGGTGTGAAAAAGGAAAAGATCACCCTAAAGATTATGAAAGAGGCTTATGTGCAGAAGATGGTCAAAATTTGCAATAAGCATGATCGTTGGAGTCTTATCTCTCTTTTAAATAACACTGGGAAGAATGTAGAGCTAAAATTTGTGAATTCACTCAGACGACAATTTGAATTTAGTGTAGATTCCTTTCAAATTATCTTGGATCCCGTGTTAGACTTCTACAGTGACAAAAATGGTAAACTAACCAAAGAATGCTATCCTGTTGTGGTAGCTGAAAGCATGTATGGAGACTTCCAAGAAGCAATGACACATTTGCAGTACAAGCTTATATCTACCAGAAAACCTGAAGAAATTAGAGGTGGTGGCCTTCTGAAATACAGCAACTTACTGGTTCGTGACTTTAAGCCAGCTTGTGAAGCAGAAATCAAGACCCTGGAACGTTATATGTGTTCTAGATTCTTCATTGATTTTCCTGATGTAGCAGAACAGCAAAAGAAGATTGAATCATACCTCCACAACCATTTCATAGGTGAAGAAAAGAGCAAGTATGACTACCTCATGACCTTGCGTGGAATTGTGAATGAAAGCACTGTTTGCCTCATGCATCATGAAAGAAGACAGACCCTCAATATGATCACCGTTATGGCTTTAAAAGTACTTGGAGAACAGAATATCCTACCTAATACAGACAATGTAACTTGCTTTTATCAGCCTGCTCCATACTTTGCTGCTGAGGGAGGGTACCCTACCTATTATGTAACATCTGGACCACCACCTATATTCTTTCAATCATACCACCCACTACACTTTCATGTGCCAAATGATATGGTTTAGAAAAACACACCATAGAAACTTTGCTTTAATTAAACACCTCTTAAAAGCAAGTTTCCAAATTCCATAAAATTTAAGATCTATTTTTATTTTTATGCAGTTACCAACTATTTTTCATCAATTATAGCTTAAACCGTCATAGTAAATACAATGTAATCTGTGAACTGATCTATTTAAATGATTTTTAAATGTTATTGATTAGCTATAATAACTTTCAAATGTTGTGGACCACTTAAAATGATTTTCAGATCTGACTGACTGCTTATGACTTTCAGATTTGCTATGACAATACATTAGAGATGACTGCATCTTTGATTAAAATATAAAAGAACAGACTCATGTTTCAAAATCCAGAGGTAAAGTAAAGATCACTGCCAACATTTTTCTATTCAATCAATTCTTTTGTTACCGTCACTTCATTTTTTTCTCGTGAATAGTACCATCAATGAATTTTCAATTACCGAACAAAAATGCCTAATTTTAAAGACAACAGATTCAGAAGACATTAAAACCCTGGACTTTGCAAGCATATATTTTGTCTCCCAATTGAATTGGTTTAGATACCAAATCCTACTATAGTTTGAAGGAACACCGAAAAAATGATTCTGGAAAACACTGGACATTAGTAATTTATAAACTATCAAATAAGTTTTTTTTTTTTTGGGGGGGGGAGTACATCAGGTTCAATCATCTGTTTTTATACACATATCCCCGTATTCCCTCCCTTCCTTGACTCCCCCCCCTCGAGTCCCCGCCACCCTCCCCGCCCCAGTCCTCTAAGGCATCTTCCATCCTCGAGTTGGACTCCCTTTGTTATACAACAACTTCCCACTGATTATTTTACAGTTGGTAGTATATATATGTCTGTGCTACTCTCTCGCTTCGTCTCAGCTTCCTCAAATAAGTTGATTTGTGTATCTGAAGAATAATACCATTGAGCTGGACAACCAGTACTGTGACCATTTATACAGGTTATTTCATTTTTCCCCCAAACAAATTGAAAATAATGAAAATGACCAAATCTGAATGTGAAAGTTTTCTATAATCATCTGTTAAAAAGAGTCTACATGTCAAATAGCAAAAAGCAAGCAGAGATTTTTAGCCATGGCATTTACCATTTTTATGACTGATTTGACCAACATCTTAATATGTGGTGACGTTCAGTGTTAGTAAGTGAAAATATTTTCATTATTACTAAATGAAGCTTTTTTCCATCTTGCCTTTACCAAAGATCAGTTTCTAATATGACATTCAAGTGCCTCCTCTTGTGAGATTTTGCATAGTGCTATAATTTATTCAACAATTGTATATGTTCATCAGGTATCTGAATATCTACTCACTATATCTACTCACTATATGCTGCTAGCAAATCTTCCAGTGGGATTAAAATAATCTGTGACCAATCCAATGGGATTTAAATCCATGACAGAAGGGGAGGAGCTGTCCTGAATGAATATAGATGGGACCATCAGATAACGTCATTATTTTTACTTGCTTCTGAATTTTTATATTTCCATCTCAGTTTTCATTGACCATCACAAGGTTTGCCATCACAACATGATCCAACAGGCATATTCTGAGAATTTGTCGTTTATAAACTGTGCTTAATCCATCTTCTCTGTATTACAGTGTTGGACACAAGTACACCAAAGATGGCATTTTCAAATAACCAATATTTATGAGATGTTTTATACCACAGTACCACTGGCCATCTGTATATTTTTAAAGAGTTATATTAAAATATACAAATACTATATATATATCACAACCATGAAACTTTAAAACATTATATGGATTCATTTGCTTGCTTGGGACAAATAAAGAATTTATAAATGCTGTATTAAAGAGAAAATTCAGTAATCTATCTGCGTAATGTATCGGTTGAAAATGATTAATCTTTCTGCCCTAAGTACACTCTTTAGTTTTCAGTTAATGAGAGTGCTTCTACATAAAACTGAAGGATTATATGCTATATTAACAATACCAAAAAAAAATTACAAAAGATATAGAAAAAGTATTTAATAAAAAAAGCTATGATAGTTATGAGTCATGGGTAAAGGTTCAGTATTTTCCAGAGTAACATTTTATGCTGAATAGTAGAATTTTGAAGCTATTTGGAAACATCTTATTACCCATTTGCTCCCTTAATTTCCTTTGGTCCTTTTGAGAATTTGAACTCCTTCCCTGAAAAGCAAATTCCCTATGGTATTTTCCTAAAGCTTTAAATACTGCTGGAAGAATGGCCTGAAAGCTACATGCTTCCTCCTAACATGTCAAGCATGTTTTTCCATTATAGCAAAAAAGCTTAGAATTGGCATTTAAAAAGCTCAGATTTTTCTGAAGAGAGGGAACCCAAACCTGTTGAAGGGAATGGTATTACCAAAGAGAGAGCTATAGCTTTATCGCTCATGGCTTTTTTTTTTCTTTTTCTTTTTTTTTTTGTAGATACCATCATCAAGCTAGGCTGTCCTCTTTGCTTCCAACTAAACAGAAAAATATTTATCTTCAATAGTGTATGAATATCTGTCCAAAAATAGGCTAGTTTCTTTGAGGAGCATTATGTTATCATTCTGTTCATTAGGATAATAAATTGAAAAGATTTTTATAAGGAAATGAATGCTAGCCCCTTGGCCTAAAGGAGTTAATAGAAGTTAGTTAAAAATATAGCTCTATAGCATGTCATCCCATTACAAGCGTGAAATGGTACTGTCTTTTCCTATTTTATTTTATACAAATTCAAGACTGAGTCTTGGCTCAGGAGTTCTTTTCTTTTTCCCTCCAGAAAGCTAACTAAAACTGAAAAAGGAAACCTTTTGATATACTGCTAGCAATCATGTCAGTAGGACATATTTGGTGTCAGTTATTGGTACATATTTTTAAAAACTAAAATATTCTTGCATTTCACGAATATTCACACATTATCATCAAAATTTTACTAGTAGAGTATTTGCAACTTTTAAATTCAGAGATATTCTAATAATGACCAATGTCCAGTTTAATCAAAGAAAACTGAAGAGAAGGATTAAGTATTGTTTTAAATGAAAGCCCAGCTAAATAAAAGACAAAATATCAGAGTTAGAAAATTCATGAATTTCTTTAAAAAATTGGAAAAGCTCCTGGGCCCAAATTCCATTTCTTATATTATTTCAGAAAGGCTCTATCAAAATGCCTCTGAGTTAAAGTGATTTTAAAATTGTCTTTAGCCACATATTAGTTTTAAGCATTGATAAAGATATCAATATGCAGAATGCCTGAGATCTGATTAAAACTCCTTTCACTCAATAGATCTATTATCTGAAAATATTCACCCAACTTTAAAAATGTAAGTTAAAGTGTATAATTGAGAAAATTTTTGAAGTTTAAAGTTTGTAATGCTTTTCAAAATTACACCAATATATGACTACAACATTCATTTATAGAGGATTTTTTAAAAAATAATTAACTCTGTAAATTAGCATTAAAACAGGATTGGGAGATATGTGGGACTACAATTTGGTAAACATTTTTATGAAGTCCATTTTGGCAAGACATAAAACCCAACATTTTAACCTGCTTTGGGATTCACTTGCTTTACCATTATAAAAGAAATATATTAATGTTTTGTTTTCAGTTCTGCTATTTTAGTGGTTATTTTTTATATGTTATAATGATAAAATTTATGTAATAAATGTTGGAAATTGTATTGCTAATCCACTGCTTCATTTATGAACATATTTTCAGCATGTGTAACTGGAGGCAGCAAATTTGTTAGGAAATCAGCTAAGTATTTTCTTTTTTTTTAAATTTATTTATTTAACTTATTTATTGGCTGCATTGGGTCTTCGTTGCTGCACACGGGCTCTCTCTAGTTGCTGCGAGCTACTGGGGCTACTCTTCATAGCGGTGCCCAGGCTCCTCATTGCAGTGGCTTCTCTGGTTGTGGAGCATGGGCCCTAGGCGCGTAAGCTTCAATAGTTGTGGCACATGGGCTCAGTATTTGTGGCTCACGGGCTCTAGAGCACAGGCTCAATAGTTGTGGCGCACGGGCTTAGTTGCTCCGTGGCATGTGGAATCTTCCAAGGGCAGGGCTCGAACCCGTGTCCCCTGCATTGGCAGGTGGACTCTTTACCACTGCGCCACCTAGGAAGTCCAGCTAAGTATTTTCTTAAGGAAACAGTTTTCCTTGAATTTTTTGAGTTTGAGAAAAAATATACTATTTTGAGTATATGCTATCTGGAAACCAATTTAACATGTAACAGGTGATCTTTAGGCTCAACTCATTGTACTTTTTGTTTTGTACTTCAATATGGGGAACTGTAAGGTTATTTTTCACACAATTTTATGTCTACATGGATTGTATTAGTGTTTGAAACTGCAATAGAAACTCCTTTTTGTTTAGATTTAGCCCTTAAAAGAGCAACAGAAAATTTATAAATGACTTTGTTGTATTGGGTTGACCAAAAAGTTTGTTCAGGTTTTTGTAACATCTTATGGAAAAAGCTGAATGAACTTTTTGTGCAACCCAATACATGTGCTTTTTATGACCCTTCAAAAAAAACGCAACTCCTTATTCTAGAAAAAGAATACCATATTGATATACCTCTCAGTACTTTTTGGCCAAGATGTTAACCACTATACATGCGTAAGTGGCTTTTCCAAAAGACAAATGTCTTGAGAGGACCCTCTTGGCAAAATTATCTCTTATGACTCCAAATTAAAAGTGATGGATTTACTAACCCTGTTAAATCCAAGTAGTTTCATGATAATTTATGAAAATTTACATTTTATACATTCTAGACTGGTGATAGAATTTGAACCATTCTTTAAAATTTTAATAAGTAGTCCATTTTCCTTATAAATAAAGTATGACCAAGTCAAATTTGGTTCCTTGGCTCAACTAGAGAACCTAGAAGCATGAGACTGAATCTTGTTTTAGCATTGGTGCAGCCCTGGAGATATCAGTGGGGGAGACTAGTCACCATGAAAATGACAATAGAGAGTGGTATGAGGGTTCACACTACTATTTTATTCAGCAATTTCATTTTATCATAGGACAACATTAAAAAAAACACTTTTCTATATAGAATGTGGCTTCAATCCCAAATGAAAAAATAATAAAGATATTGTAGTATCTTCAGCTTGTAAAACCAGAGTTAAAAAGGAAATTCCATACATTTGTAATAGTCACTTCAAATGTTTCTTTAAAGTAAAAACCGGCATTAGATAGCTATTTACATTTAAAATTTCTGCTTAAGAATTTTTTACAAATGTTTACCTTCCCCCAGTAAAATTGAATAGTCAACCCAAACATATATTACTGGATATTTAAATAAAAAGGTTTGAAAATAATGTTCTTTAAGTCTTACATGTGACCTCCTTGAACAAAATGATTTCTACAAAAATTATTTTCTTTATTGTTTTGTGAGTTTTCTAGGGTACCTTTGGGACACAGGATTAAATGCCTTCAAAAAGACAATACTTGCTCAGGCAGTGAATGCCAAATAACTATTGTCTCATTGCAACTCCTCCAGATTTATTATCAGGTAAAATGCTCTCATATAGTGTCAGCAGGTAAAAAAAATGTAAATTAATAGTTTTAAGGTGGAAAACTGCTTCTTTTAAAAGCACCTAAATGCATTTTAAAAATAAAAGGCATCATCTTCTAGGTAAGTAATATATGTACTGAAATAGAAACCATGACAGGGAGGTTATCTGCTTTAGAGATGTAGAGAAATATATTTAATATGCTGTAATAGACTTATATGAAACTCAGTAACTGTTTACTCACTCAAGGAGAGTACCTCTGAGTAAGAGATATACAAATTATTTTCCTAACATTTACAAAAAGGTGGCACATTTCCTGACAAACAAGTTTTTAATTCCTGCAGTTTTTCATCTACGTTTCTCCTCGTTTACTAAAATGATATCTTTCTGTGCTCGCAGTGATAAGATGCAAAAAAATGAAGTTTAGGGCCAATTTATACTGTTTCTATTATGAAAAGATAAAATGGCACAGTTCCAAATGTAGTTCTTAGTGAGAGGAGAGCCTGGAAATGTCAGAAGTATTAACTTAGGTAGAATTGTGATGGTAGATGGTCCCATTCTAGAGAATAAAGTTTTCATATGTGCTTTGTGGAGAATCCAATTTTAGGATCTCTAGTTTTTCAAGATGTCTCTTAACTAGGATATACTCACCACACTGAATCAAAGGTCATGATTATAAACATTCACTTTTTAGTTCTTTAAGGACCTTGGAATTCTAAGCAACTAAATGTGAAGAAATCACTTATGTGGTGTACTGTATCATTCAGAGTTCAGACTGGAATAAATTTGAAACTAACTTTTTTAGTAAGAAATAGAATTATTTCAAACATCGTTATATGCTCTTGTATAATTCTTGGGAATTTTTTAAAGTTAGATAAGTTGCATTTTAATTAGTACATATAAAAATTTTAAGTCAAACCAATTAAACTGTTTTAAAATCAAAACCCAAAAAAATAAAATAAAATAAAATCAAAACCCCACATGTATCAATTTAGATTTAATGCATAAAATTATATTCAAAAGTATACAAATTTACAAAATTTTTGAATTCCTATAGAATTAATGTTTTGTTAAAATATAAAACCATTAATAGATGACTCACCTTCATTAATTACAATGAAGTATCACATTTATTGAAAAATTTCAGTATATTTTATGTATTTCACTCAAAAATCTTAAGCATTTTCCAATAAATATTGGAAATAACCTGTTGGATTATCTTAATTTGCCAGATACCAATCCATTATGATTTGGTAATATTGTCCTATGACTATCTTTTCCAATTTGTCTTTAAGTTCCCAGTTTACAAATGATATGCTAAACTATAGCAAACTCTTACTTTCTCTTTAAATAAATATATTCTGCCATTTTAAAACAAATACCATATATATCTACTTTAATACATAAATCTGCTTTAATCCATATACTGCTACTAGATTTAATTGAGAAGTAAAGTTCCCTTTGACAGTTTGTGGCTAATTGTTTCATCTCACGTAGTCCCTGTTTAGACTGAGTGAAATTGGTATTAGTAACTTTCTTCTAGTTTGAAAAGCATGAGCAAATAGAAAGCTTTTTCTTTAACATTTTTTCTGTATATCAGAGTGTCTCAACCTACAAAACAAAGAATTTAAGTAATTACCCAGATAATTCAGACCAAAAACATATCATTAAGTAATGAACAAGGAAAAGTGAACCTAAATTATTTATGATCCAAGTCATTCAGTAGTTACATTTATCCCATATAGACAAGACCAAAAATAACTATTGGATATGAAAAAATCCTACAATATCATTTCACTAGATGAAAAACAATTCATCCAATAAAGAATAAATTTAAAATTAAAGGAAAGCTTTGAAAGCTTAGCAAACAAATTGAATCTATAAACATTTACCTTGATGTGTTTCAGGTTTCAATTAATTCAAATCCAATTGCTTAGCATTAAAGAAAATATCAGTCAAAGGAATTGTAATCACTAAGTGGGAAATGAAATAGAAACATCTAAATGTAATTACCCAGCACCCAGGAAAATTACTGATATGATTTCCTACACTACTTCCAGACAGACCTATATTTTAACATTAAATAATTCAGCATTTTAGGAAAGCAGTGAATATAAGTATAGCTTTATAAATACAAATGATTTAGGTGTCTTTTTAGCATTACAGTTCACATCACCAATTTTAATCTTTTACTGCAAAAATTTTGAAGTGTTCTTAAGAATTTACTGTGGTTCTGTAAATGAAAATTTCAAGGGTATTAATGGAGTGTCTAAGAGATGACTGAAATGTCCAGAAGTGAGTGAAATGTACATCTTTCATGTTGACTATATGTTAACTCAGATTAATATTAACTCAGATTAGTTTTTTTTAAACCATGTTATTGCTCATTATATAGTTCTGAGACGTGTATATACTATTTTGGAAAATGTATTTTACTGTTAACAAAAAATTAATGTTATATGAACAGTGCAGAGTTTTTTTGGTGGAAACTATTTTTAAATTAATTATACCACAATAATTGTATCTTATTATTTACTTAGTAGATCTTATAGCTGTTTCATTTGCTTTGTCTTGTGCTTTTATACACTTTGTGGAAAAAGCACTGTAGAGATTATTATTAGATTAGATGAGTTTTTAAAATAAAATCATGAAACATGCAGCGATGTACCAACTGCAAAATGGGTAAATGCCTATTATTTCATATACCACCAAACTAATTGTTTGCAGTGTGTTCAAAAAAGTACTTAGAAATGAACTTTACCCTGGAATTTGTATAGAATTCCCGTTAATAATGGGAGGGGATTGACCTTCAGTATATTATGGCTTTATATAATTGACTTTAAGATTTATAATAGATTAACCAACAGATAATCCCATTTGCATAGCTTAATTATACAAAAAGTGTATATTCATTCATGTCCAAAACTTCATTTGAGTTTACGTTGGTAAAATGTACTTATCTTCTCATCCCTCTCAAATAGATGTTACCTACAATACATTGGATAAGAACATAATTGGTGGTAAAGTGAATAAAATGGCAATATTACTCAAGGAAACTAGTCAAATTATATGACATTGTATTGAGTCCTCCTCCCAACACACACATACACATCAGCATCATACAGTTAGCCAAGCCAGAGAGTGTCTCAATTCATGTCTGTATGCTGACCACATATCCAAACAATGATCTTAGTGATCACTCTACAGAGTGACAAATACAACATGTGTTAGAAGAATAAAGAACTATTGTAAAAGTGACTGGAGAGATGAAATTCCACTTGATATGATTCGCTTGAAGTTTCTACAGGTTTAGCAGTAGCCTAGCATCTCTAGAGGATTAAGTATCTTATATGAAATGTGGAGCATATATCAGTAAATACCCTTATGCTAAAAATCACATATTTTCTCTACATTATGTAAGTTATCAGATGACTAAACCTTAAACTAAAATAGATGATTACAAGAAAAGAACAAAATGACCCACTGACACAATCAAGACAACTTTTTAATCCTTTAATATGTGAAAATAAGTTGTGCCTTGTCTGGTACTTCAAACTTTACCAGAAAGCATAGATACTATCCACACATAAAAATAGCTAGCTTTAAATTTGTTAACAAACAGTGGTTTAAAAAAATGCAAGCCAAAAATATTCCTATTTTTGTCCCCCAATGTTTTGCTTGTAAATGTGTCAGTTAAATCATGGGTGATAAAAGCCACCATTATATTAATATAGTACATTTAATCAAGCACTGTAACACTATTTCATTATTAAGCATGGAAATGAGATCAGTGGAAGTGAGATTCATTTACTTTGAGACCCCTGACAATGATACCATTAAAGTACGTGCATATTACAAAAGTTCTCATTGGACTTGGTGATTGCTGTACTTGTCCTCTCCCAACATTATTTCCAATAATAATAATAAAAAAGTGGAGACACATTATTGTTCTATCTGCTCTCATACCCACATAAATCAGGTCTGGTCCTCAGTAGGAATATCTAATATTATCTATTTGCATGATTTCTTCAAAGGTATACTTTGTTCATTTTTTTTCTTAAAACTTTAATGATATTTTCACATATTTAAAAGTAAAATTGTAAAGATGTAAAAAGATGATGAGTAGTATATTTTCCATCACTGCTCACATTGCATGTTGTCCTTCCCAGCTGCTTCCATATTCCTCTCTCATCCTGTGTTATTACAGAATCACCATCTAAAGTCACAATTAGTTGCCTTGGAAAGAATTACATTAAAATATAATTTGAATAATATGATCAAACAACAAATTGGGTCTCCTATAGAGTATACATATACCTGTGAAATGGACTCCACATTTCTTTTAGTTCTATTACAGATTCCCTCCCCCCACATCCACACATACAAGAATATGCAAATATGGGCCCAGGGCTCACACATGGAGGGAGGGAGTTGCAGATGCTCCCCAAAGCCGGAGGAGTCTGCAGGGACTGGGTGAAGGGCCGGAAAGGGCATGAGAGGCAGCCACACACTATTGCCATTCCAGGCTTGTGTGGGAGAAGACTGCTGTGTGCCTGTTTCTGTCCGCCTGGGTGACTCCAGCCCTTGGTTAATAAAAGGTGAATGGCAGCAGAGTAGAAGGACATGGAGTTCGTCTCTCTCCACAGATGCATCAGGAATACATCAGTAGATGCAACAATTCTCACAGAAAACTGGCTGAACACTAGTGGAAGACCTTGGACACTGGAAAGGACTATAAAGATTCCTGCATAACTGGGTCAGAGGAAAAAAAGAAAGGAGAAAGAGGAGGAGAAAAAAAGGGACAGGGCCTGCACCCAGGGGTGGGGGAGCTGAAGCAGAGGAGAGATTCCTGAATTCAGGGAAACCCCCCTTATCAGATGGGGAAAACTCCTCCCCAACAGAGAATTTGATTGGGACAGAAGGGAGGCATTTGGGGCTGTCCAAAGAGGGTGAAGCAACTAATCTGTGGCAGATGACAAAGAGAAAGAAACACACAGGTGGTCTGAACCGCAGTGCTGTGTGCCCCTGATTGAGACATGTGTTCACAGGAGTGCAAGGGGTCTAGGAGCTGGAGCATGGGGATCAGAAAACAGGCCCAGAGTGAGAACCATCGTTGGTTGCAGAGAGACAAACTGAGGGGATGGGAGGGAAGAAATCCACAGCAGGGAATGCCTACTGGGGAAGACTGGGCTGCCATAGAAGCAGGGCATTACAGCTGAGTAACATGCAGGGGGAGGAGCCACTATTGTAGCCATTCTCTCAGTGCCCACAATGAACAATAAAGGAAGCACCCTCTAGGCTAGGTTGTTGAGTGTCAGTACACAAGTAATAGGAAAATCTCCCTCAAGGGCTAGCCCTAGTGTGCCTGCTGCCAAGAGCCAAAAAATGTCTGGCCATGGCGGGCCATCCCTAGGGCCATTCTTCTTACACCTGTGCCTGCTGGCTTCCTTGTGCAATTGGTGCCACCGCCAGGGCTCCCACAATCCAAGCAGGGTGTCACTGCTGACACACATGCTGTGGGAGGAGGCACTGTCATAGCTTCTCTCTCCCCACATGCTGGGCCAACAGATGAACAAGAAAGGAAGTCCTCACTGAGGCAGACCAAAGAGCTCCAAGTCACCCTCAGGACCAGACTTCTGTAGTTAGACCACATGCAGAGGCAGGGACAAAACCAAAGCTGAACTAAAGGGACAGGGGTACTAAGGAAGAGGATTGAAAATCTTTCCATCCATTGTGCAAGCTGCAGATTAAATCCCGGTGATCAGCTAGGTAGACCCTGTGTCTTTGGAATATCTGAGTAGACAAGGAATGTACCCACAAATGAAAAATGTCTAGCTCTGGCAGCGGTGGACTTTGGGAGCAAGAACATGCAGGAATTGGGCCAGATCAGAGCCTAAATGGACCCCACAGGGCCCACAGCAGGTTTAGAGTCCAATGCAGGGGCAGAGGAGGGTCTCTTGGGGAGGTGAAGTTGGCATGTGGCTCAAGGCATGTACAAGGACACTCACAGCTGAGGACTGAAGGAAACAGAAATATTATTATTAATTCTATTGTTTTCTCATTCTGTTGTTGGTTCTGGCTTTTTTTTTAAATTTATTTATTATTTTTTTGGGGGGTACACCAAGTTCAATCATCTGTTTTTATACACATCTCCCCATATTCCCTCCCTCCCTCAACTCCCCCCCCACCATCCCTCGAGTCCCCCCCATCCTCCCCCTCCCAGTCCTCTAAGGCATCTTCCATCCTCGAGTTGAACACCCTTTGTTATATAACAACTTCCCACTGGCTATCTATTTTACAGTTGGTAGTATATATATGTCTGTGCTACTCTCTCGCTTCGTCTCAGCTTTTTTAAAATTACTATTTTAGTTTTATGGGAACATCACGTTTTACAACATTTTTTAAATCTTTTTTTACTTTTATTTTTATTATTTTCATATATTTCTATTTCTACTTGGCTTTTCTGTTGTGCTGAGTTCTTTTCCCCTATCTTTTTATCTTCTTTAATACATTTTATTTTCTTTTTTCTTTTTCTTCCTGTATTTCTATTTATACTTTGCTTTAATGTTGTTTTGCATTGTATCTCTTCTTATTTCATTTTTTCTTATCATTATTATCAGTCTGTTATGTTTCCTTGCTGTATTCTTCAGCTCACACTCTGCTTTGGTTTTTCTGTTTTCTTTTTTTCATTTTTTTAGGTTTTTGTCTTTATCTTAGTTCTAATTCTAATTGTTTTATTTCATTTTGGGGATCTTCAGTCTATCTTGTTCTCCTGCTCTTTGTTATATTTGGTCCTTGTTTCTATTTGGTTCTTGTTATATTTGGTCCTTGTTTTCACCATTTCTCTGGGGTTTTGTTTGTCATTTTTTTTCTTTTTTTCTTTTAATTTTCTCTTCTTTTCTAAATTTTTTTAAAAATATATATTTTCATTTGTATGTTGCTCTTCTGTTGATGTCTCTTCTTTCCCCTTTCTCTCTCTTTTATCATTCTTGTTGGTTTGTTTATTTGCATCAGTCTTTAGTCAGCATTCTGCTTTGGTTTTGTTCTTTTGGTTTTGAGTTTTTGCTGGTTTTCCTTTTAATTGTCTGATTTAGTTCTGGCATTCTTTTGTCCAGTTGTTCTAGTGTTTTATGTTTTATTGGGTTCTAGTTTTGTTTCTTTTGTACATGTATGTGTTTCCTTGTTTTGGTATTTGTAGGTTTGATTTAACTCTTTACCATTAGTCTGGGGCTTGGTTAGTCTTTTGTATTTCACTTTATTACAGGGATGAGCGACCTGCAGGGTCCTGGTTCCACAACCAGAAGTCAGGCCTGAGGCTCGAGGGTAGGAGCACAGAGTTGAGGATGCTAGACCACTAGTGAATCCCTGGCCACATGAAATATTAAACACAGAGACCTCTCACAGAGACCTCTATCAGAGTCTAAGACCTCACTATGCCCAACTGCCTGAAACTGCCACTGCTGGATGCTGCACACCAAACTATAAATGAGGCAGGAACACAAACCCACCCATCAGCACACAGACTACCTAAAGTCATACTAAGCTCACAGATACCCCAAAACATACCACCTGACACAGCCTTGCTCATCAGAGGGAAAAGACTCAGATCCGCCCTCCAGAATGCAGACACAATCCCTCCAACAGTAAGCCTGCTCAAGACACTGGGTTGCCCCACCACAGGGGGCAGAATGGAAGCATAAGGAATTATGAATAGGCAGCCTAGGGAAAGGAGACCTCTAATACTTTAAATTGACAAAGTGAGAAAACAGAGAAACAACTTGCAGGCAAAGGAACAAGACAAAAACCCACAAGACCAAATATATGAAGTAGAAATAGGCAAATTGCCTGAAAAATGATTCAGAGTAAAGATAGTAAAGATGACGCAAAATCTTGAAAGCAAATAAATACAAGAAACATTTAACAAGAATCTAGAAAAACTAAAGAGCAAACGAACAGTAATGAACAACACAATAACTGAAATTCAAAATATTCTAGATGTAATCAACAGCACAATAACTGAGGCAGAAGAACAAGTAAGTGAGCTGGAAGGAAGAATGGTAGAAAAAACTGCCACAGAACAGAATAAAGCAAAAAAATAAAAGAATGGAAGAGAGTCTAAGAGATCTTGGGGAAAACATGAAACACAACAAAATTTGAATCATAGGTGTCCCAGAAGATGAAGAAGGAAAGAAAGGGTCTGAGAAAATACTTGAAGGGATTATTGTCAAAAAATTCCCCAACATGGGAAAGGAAATAGTCAATCAAGTCCAAGAAGCAAAGAGAGTCCCATACAGAATAAACCCAAGGAGAAATACACCAAGGCACATATTAATCAAGCTAACAAAAAATTATAACACAAAGAAAATATACTGAAAGCAGCAAGAGAAAAGCAACAAATAATATATAAGGGAAAACACATAAGGATAACAGCTGATCTTTCTGCAGAAACTCTGCAGGGCAAAAGGGAGAGGCAGGATATACTTAAAGTCTCGAAAGAGAAAAACCTACAGCCAAGAATACCCTGCCCAGCAGTAATCTCATTCAGATTCAACAGAGAAACCAAAGCCTTTACAGATAAGCAAAAGTTAAGAGAATTCAACATCACCAAAACAGCTCTACAACAATTGATAAAGTAACTTCTCTAGGCAGGTAATACAAGAGAAGGAAAAGACTGACAAAAACAAACCCCCCAAAATTAAGAAAATGGTAATAGGAACATACATATCAACAATTACCTTAAATGTCAACGAATTAAATGCCCTTACCAAGACACAGACTGGCTGAATGGATACAAAAACAAGACCTGTGTGTATACTATTTACAAGAGACCCACTTCAGACCTAGGGACACAAATAGACTGAAAGTGAGGGGATGGAAAAAGATATTCCATGCAAATGGAAGTCAAAAGAAAGCTGGAGTAGCATTACTCATATCAGAAAAATTAGATATTAAAATAAAGACTATTAAAAGAGAAAAGGAAGGACACTACATAATGATCCAGGGATCAATCCATAAAGAATATACAAAAATTGTAAATATCTATGAACCCAACATAGGAGCACCACAATACATAAGGCAAATGCTAACAGCCATAAAAGGGAATATTGACAGTAACACAATAATAGTAGGAGACTTTAACACCCCACTTACACCAATGGACAGATCATCCAAACAGGAAATAAATAAGGAAACACAAGCTTTAAATGACACGTTAGACCTGATGGAATTAATCAATATTTATAGAACATTCTATCCAAAAACAACAGAATACAATTTCTACTCAAGTGCACATGGAACATTCTCTAGGATAGATCACATCTTGGGTCACAAATCAAGCCTAGGTAAATTTAAGAAAATTGAAATTATATCAAACATCTTTTGTAACCATAACACCATGACACTAGATATCAATTATAGGGAAAAAAAAACTGTAAAAATGATGAACACATGGAGACTAAACAATATGCTATTAAACAACCAAAATATCACTGAAGAAATCAAAGAGGAAATCAAAAAATGCCTAAACACAGATGACAATGAAGACACAATGACCCAAACCTATGGAATGCAGCAAAAGCAGTTCTAGGAGGGAAGTTCATATCAATACATCCTAGCTCAAGAAACAAGAAAAATGCCAAATAAACAACTTAAACTTACACCTAAAACAATTAGAGAAAGAACACAAACCCCCAAAATTAGCAGAAAAAAGGAAATCATAAGGAACAGATCAGAAATAAACAAAAATGAAATTAAGAAAACAATAGCAAAGATGAATAAACTAAAAGTTGGTTCTTTGAGAAGATAAGAAAAACTGATAAACCATTAGCCAAACTCAACAGGAAGAAAAGGGAGAAGAAGCAAGTCAACAGAATTAAAATTGAAAATGGAGAAATAACAATGGACACTGCAGAAATACAAAGGATCATGAAAGACTACTGCAAGCAACTATATGCCAATAAATTGGACAACCTGGAAGAAATGGATAAATTCTTAGAAAAGTACAAACTTCCAAAACTGAATCAAAAATAGAAAATATGAACAGACCAATCAGTA
This sequence comes from Hippopotamus amphibius kiboko, assembly GCF_030028045.1. Classification (NCBI taxonomy): domain Eukaryota; kingdom Metazoa; phylum Chordata; class Mammalia; order Artiodactyla; family Hippopotamidae; genus Hippopotamus; species Hippopotamus amphibius. The sequence continues at coordinate 69,235,300 of NC_080203.1, read as the reverse complement.
GCACTGAAATTGAACCTGTGATTAAAAGTCTTTCAAAAGCCAAAACCCCAGGGCCAGATGGCTTCACAAGCAAATTCTATCAAACATTTAGAGAAGAGCTAACACCTCTCCTTCTCAAATTCTTCCAAAATAGAGCAGAAGGAGGAACACACCCACATTCATTCTACTAGGCCACCATCACTCTGATAGCAAAATGAGACAGAGGTGTCACAAAAAAGAAAATTACAGGCCAATAACACTGATGAATATAGATCCAATAATCCTCAACAAAATACTAGCAAAGAGAATCCAACAGCACATTAAAAAGATCATACACCATGATCAAGTGGGGTTTATCCCAGGAAAGCAACGATTCTTCAATATACACATATCAATCACTATATTAACAAATTGAAAGACAAAAACCATATGATCATCTCAAAAGAAGCAGAAAAATCTTCTGACAAAATTCAACACTCATATATGATTAAAAAAAAAAAAACTCTCCAGAAAGTGGGCATAGAAGGAAGCTACCTCAATATAATAAAAGCCATATGTGACAAACCAATAGCCAACATCATTCTCAATGGTGAAAAAGTGAAAGCATTCCCACTAAGAAAAGGAACAAGAGAAGGGTGCCCACTCTCACCACTATTATTCTACATAGTTTTGGAAGTTTTAGCCAAAGCAATTAGAGAAGAAAAATAAATAAAAGGAATCTAAATTGGGCAAGAAGAAGTAAAATTGTCACTCTTTGCAGATGACATGATATTATATGTAGAAAATCCTAAAGATTCTACCAGAAAACTGCTAGCACTTTAGTAAAGTAGCAGGATACAAAATTAATGCACAGAAATCTATTGCATTCCTATACACTAACAATGAAAAATCAGAAAGAGAAATTAAGGAAACACTCCCATTTAGCATTGCAGCAAAAGGAATAAAATACCTAGCAATAAACCAACTTAAGGAAGCAAAGACCTATATGCAGAAAACTATAAGACATTGATGAAAGAAATCAAAGATGACACAAACAGATGGAAAGACATATTATGTTCTTGGATTGGAAGAAACAACATTGTGAAAATGACTGTACTACCCAAAGCAATTTACAGATTCAATGCTATCCCTATCAAATTACCAATAGCATTTTTCACAGAACTAGAACAAGAAATTTTACAATTTGTCTGGAAATGCAAAAGACCCCAGTAGCCAAAGCAACCTTGAGAAGGAAAGACAGAGTGGGAGGAATCAGGCCTCCTGACTTCAGACTATACTACAAGACTACAGTGATCAAGAGAGTATGGTACTGGGACAAAAACAGAAATATAGATTGATGGAACAGGATTAGGGCCCAGAGATAAACCCACACAAGTATGGTTACCTTATCTTTGACAAAGGAGGCAAGAATATACAATGGAGAAAAGACAACTTCTTCAATAAGTGGTGCTGTGAAAACTGGACAGCTACATGTCAGAGAATAAAATTAGCACACTTCCTAACACTATACACAAATATAAACTCAAAATGAATTAAAGATCTAAATGCAAGGCTAGAAACTATAAAACTCTTAGAGGAAAACATAGGCAGAACACTCTATGACATAAATCAAAGCAAGATTCATTTTGACCCACCTCCTAGAATAATGGAAATAAAAACAAACAAAAAAACAAATGGGACCTAATGAAACTTAAAAGTTTTTGCAAAGCAAAAGAAACCTTCAACAAGAAAAGAAGATAACCCTCAGAATGGGAGAAAATATTTGCCAACAAAACGCCTGACAAAGGGTTAGTCTCCAAAATATACAAGAAGGCCATGCAGCTCAATATCAAAAACAAAACAAAACAAAACAAAACAAAACAACCAAATCTAAAAATGGGTTGAAGACCTAAATAGACATTTCTCCAAAGGAGACATACATATGGCTAACAAACACATGAGAAGATCTCAACATCACTAATTATTAGAGAAATGCAAATCAAAGCCACAATGAGATATCACCTCATATCGGCCAGAATGGCCATCATCAAAAAATCCAGAAACCATACATGCTTGATAGGGTATGGAGAAAAGGGAAATATTCTGCACTGTTGGTGGGAATGTAAATTGGTACAGCCACTATGGAAAACTGTGTGGAGGTTCCTTAAAAAACTAAAAATAGAACTACTATATGACCCGGCAATCCCACTGCTGGGCATATGCCCTGAGAAAACCATAATTCACAAAGAAACATGTACCACAATGTTCATTGCAGCACTATTTACAATAGCCAGGACATGGGAGCAACCTAAATGCCCATCAACAGATGAATGGATAAAGAAGATATGGTACATATATACAATGGAATATTGCTCAGCCATAGGAAGGAATAAAATTGAGTTATTTGTAGTGAGGTGGATGGACCTAGAGTCTGTCATACAGAGCAACGTAAGCCAGAAAGAGAAAAACAAATAATGTATACTAACACACATATATGGAATCTAAAAAAAAAAAAAAAAAGAAAAGAAAAGATATTGAACCCAGTGGGAGGGCAAGAATAAAGATGCAGATGTAGAGAATGGACTTGAGGACATGGGGTGGGGGAGGGGAGGCTGGGACAAAGTGAGAGAGTAGCATTGACATATATACACTACCAAATGTAAAATAGATAACTATTGGGCAGTTGCTGCATAATGCAGGTAGATTAACTCGATGATTGATTATGACCTAAACAGGTGCTATAGGGAGGGTGGAAGGGAGTTTCAAGAGGGAGGGGATATGGGATATAGATATAAAACAGCTGATTCACTTTGTTGTACAGCAGAAACTGGCATAAAATTGTAAAGCTATTATATTCCAATAAAGATCTTAAAAGAAAAGAATATGCAAATGTAGCAGGTACTTTTGATATGCATGTCATGGAGGAAAATCACCTCTTCAGGTTCAAAGGGAGACTAAAAACTGGTATATGTTAGAATTATAGATTATAATTTAAATATTTAGTTGAAACAGATCATTTCTTCTAGGCACATAAGAGATAGTGATAAGCCAGTGGCTGAATTGAGAGGTATTACCAACTAATACTATAGAAAATTGTAAAAAAAAAAAAAAAAAAAAAAAAAAGGAAAAAAAAGGAAAAAAGAAAAAGAAAAAAGAAAGAAAAAGAAATAAGGAAAACCAGGGAAGTTCCCTGAGAGTAGTTCTATGGGAAATTAATTATCATATTCTTACAGGTTTCTGATACTTTCATAGATTCTAAAGGAGACTCAAAATCACCTCAACAATCCTTGTTTGAGCATGTCTGGGTATCTTCTTTCAAAACTCACTCAAATGTCACTGTCTCTGGACTGGTGACTTCCTTTATCCATCCTGATTTCTAAGTGAAATAACTTTAAACATCCCCATTGGGGAAGTCCTCAGGGTAATTTTTAAGCATGGTTTTATCACTCCTTTCTAAAGACTCAAGCTCCCATGCATGTGAATCTGTACCCTAGCACTTCCCTCCACACTTCACCCAACTCACACATATGTACATCCTGATATGATTTCCCCTCCATAGGCTACACTTAATAGACCCCTCCATCAAAATATTAATGGCCCACGGTAACATCTCCTGCCAAGTTAATTCTCTTAACTTTTCTTTATGTTATACAAAATGTTCAGGGTGAAATCAGTAATAATGGTGGAGTAAGGACTTCTAAAAATTCAACTATTGATGAAAGCAATGAAAAATGAAAAGACTGTCAGAATTAACATTTTCAGAACCCTTGAAATTATCCAGAGGCTTACAGCAACACACAGAGAAAAACAGCTGACTCTTAGTAAGAACATACATTTTGTGGCTTTTTTTTAAATAGACAGTCTTTAAGAGCATTATTAGATTCACTGCAAAATTGTGTGGGAAGTGCAAAGAGCTCCCATATATCCACTGCTCATACACATGCCTATTCTCTTCTGCTGTTAACATCTGCACCAGAATGACGCATTTATTAAAATCAATGAACCTACACTGACATATTATTACCAGCCAAAGTTATAGTTTATATTAGAGTTCAACCTTGATGATGTACATTCTATGGATTTGGACAAATTTAAAAGACTTGTTCCCCCCATTATAGTATCATAAAGAATAGTTTTGCAGCCCTAAAAATCCTCTGTACTCTGCCTATTTATTCCTCCCTCCCCCTAAACTCTGGCAACCACTGATCTAACTGTGCCTAGTTTTGCCTTTTCCAAAATGTCATATACTTGGAATCTTACAGTATGTAATCTTTTCAGATTGGCTTATTTTACTTAGTAATATGCATTTAAATTTCCTCTATGTCTTTTCATGGCTTGATAGCTCATTTCCTTTTTAGTATTGAATTATATTCCATTGTCTGCATGTACCACAGTTTATCCATTCAAGTTTTGGCAGTTATTAATAAAGATGCTGTAAATATTTGTGTGCAGGTCTTTTAGTGAACAAATTTTTGAATAAATACTAAGGAGTAGTTTTATGGATTGTTTGGTAAGAATATGTTGTTGTTGTTGTTGTTGTTTTAAGAAACTAACAATCTGTCTTCCAAAGTGGATGCACCAATTTGCACTCCCATGAACAATGAATGCAAGTTTCTGTAGCTTCACATCATGGCCAACATTTGTCGTTGTCAGTATTTTATTGAGTTGTGCCATTCTAATTGGTGTGTAGTGATATCTCATTGTTTTAATTTGCAGTTCCGTAATGACATGGTGCTTAGTATCTTTCCATTGCTTATGTGCCATCTGTATATCTTCTTCAGTGAGATGATGTTCAGCTCTTTTGCTCATTTTTTAATCAATTTTTTTATTTTCTTCCTGTTGAGTTTTATGACTTCTTTGTTTATTTTGGATTATAGTCATTTATCAGATGCTCTTTACAAATATGTTCTCCAAGTCTGTGGCTTGTCTTCTCATTCTCTTGGAAGTATCTTTCACAGAATAGAAGTTTTTAATTTTAATGAAGTCCAGCTTATCAATTATTTCTTTCATGGATTTTGCATTTGGTGCCTTTGCTGTTGGGCCACCAAACACAAGGCCAACTACATTTTCTCCTGTGTTTTCTCCTAGGATTTTTATAGTTTTGCATTTTACATTTAGATCTATTATACATTTTGAGTTAAGTTTTGTAAAGAATGTAAGATCTGTGACTAGATTAATTTTTTGCAAGTGGATATCCAGTTGTTCTAGCATTATTTGTTGAAAAGATTTTTCTCCATTGTACTGCCTTTGCTCCTTTGTCAAAGATACATTGACTATATATGTGTGGCTCTACTTCTGGGCTCTCTATTCTGTTTCATTGATCTATTTGTCTGTTTTCTTGCCAGTATCACACAGACTTGATTAATATAGCTTTATAGTAGGTCTTGAAGATTGGTAGTGATAGTACTCTGACTTTTTTATTCTCCTTCAAAACTGTATTATCTCTTCTGGATATTTTGCTTCTGCATATAAATGTTAAAATCAGTTTAGCAATATCCACAAAATAATTTGCTGGGATTTTAATTGGGATTGCATTGAATCTAGAGATCAAGTTGGGAAGAACTGACAGCCTGATAGTATTGAGTCTTCCTATCCATAAACATGGAATATCCATTTTTTTGTGTGTTTTTTTTCTTTATTTCTTTCATCAGTTTCACAGTTTTCCTTATACACATTTTGTAAGAATTATACCTAAGTATTTTATCTTTTGGTGCTAATATAAATAGTATAGCATTTTTTATTTCAAATTTCACTTGTTCATTGCTGGTATATGGGAAAGTGATTAACTTATATATTGAACTTTCTATCTTTCAACCTTGTTATAATCACTTATTAATTCTAGTTTTTAAAATATTGATTCCTTTGAGTTTTCTGCATAGAAAATTAAATCATCTGCAAGTGAAGACAATTTTATACCTTCCTTCCCAGTCTGTATATCTTTTTATTTTATTTTCTTGTATTATTCCATTAACTAGGAGTTTCAGTAAGATGTTGAGAAGCAGGGGTTAGTGGGGACATCCTTGCCTTGTTCCTGATCTTAGAAGGGAAAAGTCTAGTTTCTCACCATTAAGTATGATGTTAACTATAGATTTTTGGAAGATTTTCTTTGTCAATTGACGATTTTCTCCTACATTAATAGTTAACTGTTTTAATCATGAATATGTGTTGTATTTGTCAAAAGTTCTTTCTGTATCTATTGATATAATCATGTGAGTTTTTTTCTTCTTTAGCCTGTTGTTGTGATGGATTACATTAATTAATTGTCATCTGTTGAACTAACCTTGCATACTTGGAAGAAACCCCATTTGGTCATGGCGTATAATTCTTTTCTTTTTAAACCTCTTTATTGAGGTATTATTAACATGCAAAAAACTGTGCATATTTAATATATATGAAATGATGAGTTTGAAGATAAGTATACATCCATGAAACATCACCACAATCTATGTCATAAAAATACCCATCACCTTCAAAATCTTCCTACCACCCTCTTTATTATTTTCTTTAAATGGGAGCTCTTGGAGTGAGTCGGTTTTCCTGGGTCTCTCTCCCATGTATATATCATATTAAATGTTTTTTGCTTTTCTCCTGTTATTTTTTTAACTCGACATAAAATCTACCCTCTTAGCAAAATTTTAAGTCTACAGCACACGATTGTTAATTATAAGCACTGTGCTGCACAGTAGACTTCCAGTTCTTATCTTGCATAATTAAAATTTTGTATCTTTTGACTAATACATTCTCATGTCCCCTTACCCGAGTCCCTGACAACCACCACTCTACTCTCTGCTTCTATGTTTGATTATTTTAGATTCTTCATATAAATGGTATCATGTATTATTTGTCCTTCTGTGTCTAGCTTATTTCAGCTAACAATGGCCTCAACATTCATCCATGTTGTCACAAATGATGAGATTTTCTTTTTTTAAGGGTGATTAATATTCCATTGTTTGTATTTGCTATATTTTCTTTATCCACTCATCCATCAAATGCACATTTGGGTTGCTTCCATGCATTGGTAAATAATGCTGAAATAAACATGGAAATTCAGATATCTCTTTGAGATACTGATTTAAATTCCTTTGGCTATAGAACCAGAACTAAGACTTCTGGATCATATGGTAGTTCTATTTTTCAGTTTTTCAGTAACCAACATTCTGTTTTTCATAGTGGCTGCACCAAATCACATTTCCACCAACACTGTATAAGAGTTACCCTTTATACAACCTTAACAATGCTATATATTTTTTAAAAAAGATAAGAGCTGTTCTAACAGGTGTGAGGTGGTATCTCATTGAGGTTTTTATTTGTAATTTCCTAATAATTTATAATGTTAAGCATTTTTTTTTCATGTACCTGTTGATCATTTGTATATCTTCTTTGGAGACATGTCTATCCATGTCCTTTCCCCATTCTTTAAATCAGGTTATTTTGTTTTGATTGTTTCTTTGTTTACTATTGAGTTACAGGTATTCCTTATATATCTTGGATATTAACCTTTTATCAGGTAAGTGGTTATCAAATAATTTCTTCCATCCCATAGGTTACCTTTTCCTATGTTTACTCCTTCTTTGCTGTACAGAAGGATTTAGACTTCCAGGATTCAGTCTTTGTAAGTTGTATGTTTTCAGGAACTTATCCATTTCTTTTTTCTTTTATTTTTTTTTCTTTTTTATTTTTTAACTTTTTATTTTTTACAATAAACTGCATATATTTAGAGTGTACAATTTGGTATCCCAATCTCCCAATCCATTCCCCCCCCCCAGCCCTCCCTGCTTTCCCCACTTGGTGTCCATATGTTTGTTCTCTACATCTATGTCTCTATTTCTGCCTTGCAAACTCGTTGATTTGTACCATTTTCTATAGTCCACAAATACGTGTTAATATACAATATTTGTTTTTCTCTTTCTGACTCACTTCACTCTGTATGACAGTCTCTAGGTCCATCCATGTCTCTACAAATGTCCCAGTTTCATTGCTTTTTACAGATGAGTAATACTCCATTGTATGTATGTACCACATCTTCTTTATCCATTCACCTGTTGATGGACATTTAGGTTGCTTCCATGTCCTGGCTATTGCAAATAGTGCTGCAATGAACATTGGGGTGCATGTGTCTTTTTGAATGATGGTGTTCTCTGGGTATATGCCCAATAGTTGGATTGCTAGGTCATATAGTAGTTCTATTTTTAGTTTTGCAAGGAACCTCCATACTGTTCTCCATAGTGGCTGTATCAATTTACATTCCCACCAGCAATGCAAGAGTATTCCTTTTCCACCACACCTTCTCCAGCATTTACTGTTTGTAGATTTTCTGATGATGCCCATTCTAACCAGTGTGAGGTGATACCTCATTGTAGTTTTGATTTGCACTTCTCTAATAATTAGTGATGTTGAGCAGCTTTTCATGTGCCTCTTGGCCACCCGTATGTCTTCTTTGGAGAAGTACCCATTTAGGTCTTCTGCCCATTTTTTGATTGGGTTGTTTGTTTTTTTGATAAGGAGCTGGATAAACTGTTAATATATTTTGGAGATTAATCCTTTGTCTGTTCATTCGTTTGCAAATATTTTTTCCCATTCTCAGGGTTGTCTTTTTGTCTTGCTTATAGTTTCCTTTGCTGTGCAGAAGCTTTGAAGTTTCATTATGTCCCACTTATTTATTTTTGTTTTTATTTCCATTATTCTAGGGGGTGGATCAAAAAAGATCTTGCTGTGATTTATGTCGAAGAGTGTTCTTCCTATGTTTTCCTCTAGGAGTTTTATAGTGTCTGGACTTACATTGAGGTCTTTTATGCATTTTGAGTTTATTTTTGCGTATGGTGTTAGGAAGTGTTCTAATTTCATTCTTTTCCATGTAGCTGTCCAGTTTCCCCAGCACCACTTATTGAAGAGGCTGTCTTTTCTCCATTGTATATCCTTGCCTCCTGAGTCATAGATTAGTTGACCATAGTTTCCCTTGGGCTTTCTATCCTGTTCCATTGATCTATATTTCTGTTTTTGTGCCAGTACCATACTGTCTTGATCACTGTAGCCTTGTACTATAGCCTGAAGGTGGGAAGCCTGATTCCACCAACTCCATCTTTCCTTCTCAAGATTGCTTTGGCTATTCGGGGTCTTTTGCATTTCCATAGAAATCATAAAATTTCTTGCTCTAGTTATGTGAAAAATGACATTAGTAGTTTGATCGGGATTGCATTGAATCTGTAAATTACTTTTGATAATATACTCATTTTCACAATGTTGTTTCTTCCAATCCAAGAACATGGTATGTCCCTCCACCTGTTTGTGTCATCTTTGATTTCTTTCATGAGTGTCTTATAGTTTTCTGAGTACAGGGCTTTTACCTCCTTGGGTAGATTTATTCCTAGGGATTTTATTCTTTTTGTTGCAATGGTGAATGGGATTGTTAATTTCTCTTTCTGATCTTTCATTGTTAGTGTATAGAAATGAAAGAGGTTTCTGTGTGTTAATTTTGTATCCTGCAACTTTACCAAATTCATTGATTAGCTCAAGTAGTTTGCTGGTGGCATCTTTAGGATTTTCTATGTATAGTATCATGTCATTTGCGAACAGTGACAGTTTTGCTTCTTCTTTTCCAATTTTGATTCCTTTTATTTCTTTTTCTTCTCTGATTGCTGTGGCAAGGACTTCCAAAACTATGTTGAATAGGGGTGGCGAGAATGGACGTCCTTTTCTTGTTCCTGATCTTAGAGGGAATGCTTGTAGTTTTTCACCATTGAGAATGATGCTTGCTGTGGGTTTGTCATATATGGCCTTTATTATGTTGAGGTAGGTTCCCTCTATGCCCACCTTCTGGAGAGTTTTTATCATAAATAGGTGTTGAATTTTGTCAAAAGCTTTTTCTGCATCTATTGAGATGATCATGTGGTTTTTATCCTTCAGTTTGTTAATGTGGTATATCACATTGATTGATTTGCATATATTGAAGTATCCTTGCATTCCAGGGATGAACGTGACTTGATCATGGTGTTTGATCCTTTTAATGTGTTGTTGGATTCTGTTGGCTAGTATTTTGTTGAGGATTTTTGTATCTAAATTCATCAGTGATGTTGCTCTGTAGTTTTCTTTTTTTTGTAGTATCTTTGTCTGGTTTTGGTATCAGGGTGATGGTGGCTTCATAAAATGAGTTTGGGAGTGTTCCTTCCTCTGCAATGTTTTGGAAGAGTTTGAGAAGGATGGGTGTTAGCTCTTCTCTAAATGGTTGATAAAATTCACCTGGGAATCCATCTGGTGCTGGACTTTTGTTTGTTGGGAGATTTTGAATCACAGTTTGAATTTCATTACTTGTGATTGGTCTGTTCATATTTTCTATGGCTTCCTGATTCAGTCTTGGAAGGTTATACTTTTCTAAGAATCTGTCCATTTCATCCAGGTTGTCCCTTTCATTGGCATATAGTTTATTGTGGTAATCTCTTATGGTGCTTTTTATTTCTGTGGTGCCCATTGTAACTTCTCTTGTTTCATTTCTTGTTTTATTAATTTGTGTCCTCTCCCTCTTATTCTTGATGAGTCTTGCTAGAGGTTTATCGATTTTATTTATCTTCTCAAAGAACCAGCTTTTAGTTTTATTGATTTTTGCTATTGTTTTCTTTGTCTCTATTTCATTTATTTCTGCTCTGATCTTTATGATTTCTCTCCATCTACTAACTTGGGGTTTTGTTTGCTCTTCTTTCTCTTATTTCTTGAGGTGTAAGGTTAGATTGTTTATTTGGGATGTTTCTTGTTTCTTGAGGTAGGATTGTATCGCTATAAACTTCCCTCTTAGAACTGCCTTTGCTGCATCCCATAAGTTTTGGATCATTGTGTTTTCATTGTCATTTGTCTCTAGGTATTTTTTGATTTCCTCTTTGATTTCTTCAGTGAACTCTTGGTTATTTAGTAGTGTATTGTTTAGCCTCCATGTTTTTGTGTTTTTTTTACAGTTTTTTTCATGTAATTGGTTTCTAATCTCATAGCGTTGTGGTCAGAAAAGATGCTTGATACGATTTCAGTTTTCTTGAATTTACCAAGGCTTGATTTATGACCCAAAATGTGATCTATCCTGGAGAATGTTCCATATGCACTTGAGAAGAATGTGTAATCTGCTGTTTTTGGATGTAATGTCCTATAGATATCTATTAAATTCAGCTGATTTATTGTGTCATTTGAAGCTTGTCTTTCCTTAATTTTCTGTGTGAATGACCTGTTCCTTGGTGTAAGTGGGGTGTTAAAGTCCCCCAATATGATTGTGTTACTGTCAATTTCCTCTTTCATAGTTGTTAACATTTGCCTTATATATTGAGGTGTTCCTATATTGGGTACATATATATTTATAATTGTTATCTCTTCTTGGATTGATCCCTCGATCTTTATGTAGTGTCCTTTCTTGTCGCTTGTAACATTTTTTTATTTTAAAGTCTATTTTATGTGATATGAGTATCACTACTCCAGCTTTCTTTTGATTTCTATTTGCATGGAATATCTTTTTCCATCCCCTAACTTTCAGTCTGTATGTGTCCCTAGGTCTGAAGTGGGTCTCTTTTAGACAGCATATATATGGGTCTTGTTTTTGTATCCATTCAGCCAGTCTGTGTCTTTTGGTTGGTGCATTTAGTCCATTTACATTCAAGGTGATTATCGATATGTATGTTACTATTACCATTTTCTTAATTGTTTTGTTTTTGTTTCTGTAGGTTGTTTTCTTCTCTTATGTTTCCCACCTAGAGAAGTTCCTTCAGCATTTGTTGTAAGGCTGGTGTGGTGGTGCTGAATTCTCTTAGCTGTTGCTTGTCTGTAAAACTTTTGATTTCTCTGTCTAATCCATCTCTTTTAAGTTACCTAGTTTTTTGGTATATGATTGTGATGTTTTATGATCTTTTGTATTTTTGTGGTAGCAGCTGTAATGTCTCCTCTTTCATGATAATTTTATCAATTTTAGTCATGTCTTTTCTTAGTTATTCCAGCTAATGGTTTGTCAATTTTATCTTTAAAAAAACCTCAGTTTTGTTGTTTTTTTTTCTTCTAGTCACTATTTAATTTATTTCTGCTGAAATCTATATTGTTTTCTTCCTTCTGATAACTGTGGGCTTAGTTTTTACTTATTTTTCTTGTTCCATGAGAAGTAAACTTAGATTGTTTAAATTTTTTAAATTAATGTAGGCATTTATTTGTATAAACTTCCCTATTAAAACTGTTTTTGCTGCATCCTATAAGTTTTGGATTGTTGAATTTCCATTTTTGTTTGTCCCCAGGTAATTTTTTGATTTCTTCTTTAACTAATTGGTTGATCAGAAGTGCGTTGTGTTGTTTAATCTGCATATGTTTGTGAATTTTTGAACTTTTCCCCTGTTCTTTATTTCTAGTTTTATACCACTGTTGTCAGAAAAGATACTCGATATGATTTCAGTCTTCTTAAAGTTGTTAAGACTTGTTTTGTGACCTAACACATGATCTATCCTAGAGAATGTTCTGTGGACACTTGAGAAGAATGTGTATTCTACTGCTGTTGAGTGGAATGTTCTTTGTATATCTGCTAGGTCTATTTTGTCTAAAGTATAGTTCAAATCCATTATTTCCTTATTTATTTTCAGTCTGGATGATCTATTCATTGTTGAATGTGGGTTATTAAATCCCTTATGATTATTGCATTGTTGTCTATTTTTGCCTTCAGATATGTTAATAATTGTTTAATATATTTAGGTGTTCTATTTTGTGCATATACATTTAAAATTGTTCTATTCTCTTGATGAGTTGACCATTTTATAATATATGATGACCATCTTTGTGTCCATTAAAACTTTTGACTTAAAGTCTATTTTGTTTGATATAAGTATAGCCACCCCTGATCTCTTTGGTTTTCCATTTTTATGGAATATTTTTTTTTATCCCTTCACTTTTAGCCTATGAGCATCCTTATAACTGAAGTGAGTCTCCTGTAGGCAGCATATAGTTGATTCTTCTTTTTGTAAATTCATTTAGCTATTCCATGAATTCTAATTGATGAATTTATACCATTTATATTTATAGTAATCATTGATAGATAAAAACTTACTAGCAAAATTTTCTTTATTTTCTATTTTGTAGCTTTGTTGTTTCTTTCTTCCTCCCTTGTTGTCTTTGTGAATTGATGAATTGATACTTTTTTGTAATCGTAGATTTGATTCTTTTCTCTTTATCATTTGTGTACCTATTGTAGGTTTCTGCTTTGTGATTATCATGAAGCTATCATAACACATCTTTCAATAGTTTATTTTAAGCTGAGAACAGATTAACTTCAAGTACATAAAAAATTTCTACACATTTACTTGCACTCCCCCACATTTTATGTTATATGTGTCCCAATTTAAATCATTTTATATTGTTTATCCATTAACAAAATATTGTAGTTATAATTATTTTTAATACTTTTGATTTTAATCTATATTCTGGAATTCAAAGTGATTTATATATCACCATTGCAGTATTATTTTGAATTTGTCTATATACTTCCCTTTAGCAGTTAATTGTATAATTTCATATGTTTTCATGTTACTATGAAAGGACTAATATCCTTCATTTTAGCTTGAAGATCTTCCTTTAGTATTCCTTGTAGAGGAGGTCTAGTGGTGATAAATTCCCTCAGCTTTTGTTTGTCTGAGAAAGTCTTTATGTCTCTTTCATTCTAAATGACAACCAAGTGTTCTTGGTTGACAGTTTTTTCTTTGAGCACTTTGAATTTGTCATCCTACTCTCTCCTGGTCTGCAATATTTCTGCTGAGAAATCTGCTGATAGCCTTATTGGGGCTCCTTTGTATGTAATTAGTCTTTTTTCTCTTGCTGTTTTCAAAATCCTTTCCTCACATTCGATTTTTGAGATCCTGATTATACGGTCTTGGTGAAGATCTTTTTGTGGACCTTTGAATTTCAGTACCTAGATGTATCTGGATGGCCATATCTCTCCCGAGATTTTGGAAGCTCTCAGCCATTATTTATTTAAATATCATTTCTGTCTCTCTCTCTCTCTCTCTCTCTCTCTCTCTCCTCCTTCTGGGACTCCCATAATACAAATATTGTTTCTTTTCATGGTGTTTAATAAGGCACATACTTTCTTCACTTGTTTTCATTATTTTTTCTCCTCTGATTGGATAATATTAAAAGATCTATCTTCAAGTTTTCAAATACTTCCTTCTACTTGATTGGGCCTGATGTTGAAGATCTCTGTTGCCTTTTCTACTTTGTTTATTATTTTTCCCAGAATATCTTTTTTTTTTAGTTTCATGATTTATATCTCTTTGTTGAACTTATTTTATGTATTGTTTTCCTGAGTTCATTGAGTTGTCTGTGTTCTTGTAAATCTTGCTGAGGTTACTGAAAATAATATTTTGAATTCTTTTTCTCAGGTAACATGCAGATCTCCATTTTGGGGGATCAATTATTGGGAAATTATTGTGTTCCTTTGGCCTTGAATTGATATCTGCACATTTGAAGAAGGAGTCACCTCTTCTACCCTCTTCAGATGGGCTTTGGTGGAGAAAGACTTTCACTTGAAGGTGAGTGTGAGCCCCAGCTGGATGGGGTGCATATCTCTGTTTCATGGGAAGGCACAGTGGTGTAGTTTTCATGTAGCTTTATCAGCTGAGATAAATATTGGTGAAGACTGCAGAGGTGGCCTTGATTACAGAGGCCCTGTGAATGGCAGTAGCAGCTAAGACTATTAGGGTTATTGAAGTAGGAGGCTTCTGGGGTCCACCTGTTCAATATTTTTCCTGTGAGAAGAATTTATATCTAATGGGATCCCTCCTGGCAACAGGTCTGGTGTGTTGATGCCCAGAGCTATAGCACATCTAGTGTTCTGTCATAAGGTACACATTGAACAACCACATCACCTGAGTTCTGGGGCACAGATGCACTTGCTTTGGCAGTGGTTCAGCTGTCTGGGGTGTGGGCATAGGAAGATATCCTATGAAACTGGGATCTGGGTCTTTGGTGCTTTCTACAGTGACTCAGGCTGGGGAGGAGGTGGTACATAGCAGCAGCACTGGTTGTGAGATGACAGAATGAAGCAGTGGCTTGGGCCCAGGGCCCAGAATACAGTAGCAGTACAACCTGGTGATGCTGTGTCAAGTCCCAACTCTAACCCCAGTGTGCACTGGTAGATGGCCTGGTGATGGAGTGTCAATGTCCCAACTCTGGCCCCAGGGGGCAGTCTCCTAACAACAGCATGTCCTTGGTGTTGGCCTATTAAAGGCACATGTCAAACACAGGGTCGTCAGATGCAGAGAAGTGATAGCACAACCCCAGTAAGGGTAGGTCAAAGCCTGACTTGGGACCTGGGAGTGGGTATCAGAGAAGGAGCTACACTCCAGCAATGATGGGTCAAAGCCATGATCTGAGATCCAGTGTTGGGACTCAGAACAGCAGTAGTGTTCCCTGGTAGCATTGGGTCAAAGTGGGACTTGGGTCCTGGGGGCCAGGAACAGAGCAGTGACAGCACAGCTAGGTAATTGCTGATCAAAGCTGCAACCTGGGATCTGGGGGTGGGACTTGGAATGGGACAGATCCAGTCTGATAGATGGTGAGGCACTGTGGTGTTCTGATCCTGGAGAGTGGCACAGAGCAGCAACTGGAAACCCTGGGAACAGGTCTCCCTGCAGTTATATCTCCAGCCTCTAGGAGAAGATGTAGTGGCAAGGACTCTGGGAAACTTCATCAGCTGGGACCAGTGTTGATGAAGACTATGAGAGTCCTCAGTAGAAAATGTTGCAAATGACCACTGTGGTGAGGCTTGGTGGGATAAAATCGTTTTGAGGGACTTCTTCCTTGCTCTGAACTGCTGTGGATGCAAGAATGTGATGACATAGATAAAATGCTTCCTACACTTTTCTATGTGACTATTTTGAGCTCTGTAAAGTTTCTGTTACTTCTTCCTTATATTCTAGAGATTTTTCCAGAGCTATTTTCATAAGTCTGTAGTTTTTTTATTTATTGCTTTTGTTATTTTGGTGGGGAAGACAAGTATTGTGATCTCCTAGCCCTCCATCTTGCTAATTAATGTACCCTGCCAAAAGTTTTTGAATATTGTTTTTTGTTATGCTTGTATTATTTTCTAACTTCTGTTTTCATTTTCTCTTTGACCTAATGATCATTCAAGAGTGAGTTATTTAATCTCCATTTATTTGTGAATATTTCTGTTTTCTTTTTACCAATTTTAATTTTATCCTGTTGTGGTTGGAAAGCACTTTAAATTATTTCAATATTCTTAAATTTGTTGACTCGTTTTGTGACCTAGCATGTAAAATATTCTGGAGAATGCTTCATGTGTGCTTGAGAAGAATATGTATTCTGAGGCTGCTTGTTGGAAAGTTCTGTATATATCTGTTAGCCACTTGTTCTATAGTGTTGTTCAAGTTCAATGTTTCCTAATTGAATGTTTTGTCTTTGAAGCCTTCTACTATTATTGTATTGTTCTTTATTATCCCTCCAGATCTTTCAATGTTTGCTTTATATATTTAGGTGCTCTGATACTGTGTGCATGTATATTTATAATTGTTATAGCTTCCTCCTGCTGAATTAATCCTATTATTATTTAATGACCTTCTTGGTCTCTTGTGACAGTTTTTGACTTAATGCCTACTTTGTCTGATGTAAATATGGTCATTCCTGCTCTCTTTTAGTTTTCATTTGCATGGAATATCGTTTTCTAGCCCTTCACTTTCAGGATGTGTGTCCTTAAATCTAGAGTGAGTATCTTATAGATGGCATATAGTCAGAATTTTTCCCCAATGGGAGAAGTTACAGGCTGAGGAGATCTCTATCAGCACTGTGCTATGACAACTTGGGGGAGTGGCAACATAGGTCAAATGTAACTGTTCATCTTATCCTTTTAATGCATCTTTTCTTATTTCTGTGCTCCACTGGGGTGCCATAACCTCTCACCTGGATTCAAGGGCTTTTATAAAGGTTTTTCACTTGTGGGTGGTTGTTATGTGTGGGGTTTTTTCTGGGGGTGTTAAGAAAGGTGAAACCTCATATTCTACCATATTGCTGATGTCACAGCCTGTATATTTCTTTTTATATATTATTGGATTCAATTTGCTAATATTCTGTACAGGATTTTTGTATCTGTGTTCCAGAGAGATATGGTTCTGTAGTTTTCTTGTTTGTAATATCTTTGTCTGGTTTTGGTATTAGGATTATGATGGTCTCATAGAATAAGTTAGAAAGAAAAGGCATCCTGGTTTTATCATACTTTGCTTTATTGCACTTCACAGATATTGTGTTTTTTTATGAATTGAAAGTTTGTGGTAACTGTGTCAAGCACGTCTATTGGCACCATTTTTTCAACAGCATTTGCCCACTTCTCTGTGTCATGTTTTGATAATTCTTGCAATATTTCAAACTTTTTCATTATTAGTCTATTTACTATGGTGGTCTGTGATCAGTGATCCATGTATATATTTCTATTTTAAGTTTGCTTTTCTGTTGTTCTGTGTCATTTTCCCTTATTTTTTTCATCTTTTTCTTTAATATCTTTTTAATTTTTTTAACATTTCCACTTCTACTTTGCTTTTCTGTTGTTCTGTGTTTTTTCACAGTTGGTACTGTTTCCTTCCTGTATTCTTCAAGTGGCACACTGATTTGGTTTTGTTTTTAGGTTTTGTGTTTTTCTTACTTCTAATTGTTAGGTTTCATTTTTAGGTTCTGTTTATCTGGTTGTTCTCTTGATTTTTGTTTTGTTTGGTTCTGTTTTTGTTTCTTTTGCATGAGTGTGTGTTTCCCTGTTTCTGTGCTTGTTTGATTTTATTTTCACAAATTCTCTCGGGTTTTGTTTGTCTTTCTTTTTCTTTTTTCTTTCATTCCTTTAATATATCTTTATTTTATTTTTTATATTTCTAGTTCTACATTGATCTTCTGTTGTCCTGTCTTCTTTCCCCTTTCTCTCTCTTTTTCATTTTTTAATCATTTTTGTCCATTTGTTTTGTTTCTTGGCTTCATGCTTCAGTTGGCACCCTGGTTTTATTTTTTTGGTTTTATGTTTTTGTTATTTTTTTTAATTGTCTGATTTCATTCTGGGTTCTTTTGTCTGGTTGTTCTTTTGATTTTTGTTTTATTTGGTTCTTTCTTTCTTTTGTGTGTGTGCATGTGTGCTTGTTTTTGTTACTGTTAGTTTGATTTAACTTTGTATCATATGTCTAGGGCTCAGTTAGTCTTTTTTAATCCCTCTTATTGCCAGGATGAGTGACCTGTGGGGTCTTGATTCCTTGGCAAAAGCCAGGCCTGAGGCTCTGGTGTGAGAACACAGAGTCCAGGATGCCAGACCACTAGAGAAGTCCCAGACACAGGGAAGATTAATTGCCAAGAGCTCTCATGGAGGCCTTTATTAGAATCCAAGGCACAGCTACTTCCAAGTGCCTGCAGCTCCCAGTGCTGGACACCTGACACCAAACAACAAAGACAGGGATACAAAACACCCATCAGCACACAGACTACTTAAAGTCATACTAAGCTCACAGACACTCCCAAAACACATCACCTTACACAGCCCTGATCATCAGAAGGAAAAGACACAGCTCCACCCACAAGAATGCAAGCACCAGTCCCTCCCATCAGCAAGCCTACACAAGACACTTGACCAACCCCACCACAGGGGGCAGAGAACAGAAGCAAGAGGAGCTACAACCTGCAGCCTAGGGAAAGGAGACCTCAAATACTGTAAATTAGACAAAATGAGAAGAGAGAGAAATATCTTGCAGGTAAAGGAGCAAGATAAAAATATCACAAGACCAAATAAATAAGAAATAGGCAAATTGCCTGAAAAAGAATTCAGAATAATGATAGTACAGATGATTCAAAATATCTAAAATGTAATAAAGACAATACAAGAAATGTTTAACAAGGGCCTAGAAGAAATAAAGAGCAAACAAACAGTAATGAATAACACAATAACTGAAATTAAAAATATTCCAGAAGGAATTAATAGCAGAATAACTGAGGAAGAATAAAGGGTAAGTGAGCTAAAAAATAGAATGTTGGAAATAACTGCCACTGAGCAGTATAAAGAAAAAATGAATGAAAAAAATGGAAGATTAGTCTCAGAGGCATAGGGGACAGCATTAAGCACACCAAGCTTCAAATTATAGGTGAACCAGAAGAGAAAAAGAAAAAGAAAGTGTGAAAATATTTGAAGAGTTTATAGTCAAAAACTTCCTCAACATGGGAAAGGAAATAATCAAGTCCAAGAAGCACAGAGGGTTCCATACAGGATAAACCCAAGGGAAAAAACACCAAAACACATATTAATCAAACTAAAAAAAATTAAACACAAAGAAAAAAATATTAAAAGAAGCAAGAGAAAAGCAACATATAACATACAATGGACCCAGCATAAGGTTGACAGTGGATCTTTAAGCAAAAACTTTTTAGGCAAGAAGGAAGTGGTAAGATATATTTAAAGTGATGAAAGGGAAAAACCTACAACCAAGATTACTCTACCCAGCAAGGATCTCATTCAGATTCAATGGAAAAATCAAAAGCTTTAAAAACAAGCAAAAACTAAGAGAATTCAGCATTACCAAACAAATGCTAGAGGAACTTCTCTAGGCAGGAAACACAAGAGAAGGAAAAGACCTACAAAAACAAACCCCCCCAAAAAAATTAAGAAAATGGTAATGGGAACATACATGTCAATAATTACCTTAAATGTCAATGGATTAAATTCTCCAACCAAAAGACACAGACTGGCTGAATGGATGCAAAACAAGACCTGTATATATGCTGTCTACAAGAGACTCACTTCAGACCTGGGGACACAAACAGACTGAAAGTGAGGGGATGGAAAAAAGATAGACCATGCAAATGGAAGTCAAAAGAAAGCTGGAGTAGCAATACTCATATCAGACAAATTAGACTTTAAAATAAAGACTGTTACAAGAGACAAGAAAGGACACTACATAATGATCAAAGGGTCAATTCAAGAAGAAGATAAAACAATTGTAAAGATCTATGCACTTAACACAGAAGTACCTCAATACATAAGGCAAATTTTAGCAACCATAAAAGGGGACATTGACAGTAACACAATAATAGTACTGGACTTTAACACCCCACTTACCAATGGGCAGGAAATAAAGAAGGAAACACAAGTGTTAAGTGACACACTAGACCAGATGGACTTAATCGATATTTATAGGACATTCCATCCAAAAACAACAGAATACACTTTCTTCTCAAGTGCACAAGGAATATTCTCCAGGATAGATCACATCTCAGGTCACAAATCAAGCCTCAGTAAATTTTAGAAAATTGAAATTGTATCAAGCATCTTTTCCGACCACAGCACCATGAGACTAGATATCAATTATAGGAAAAGTCTGTAAAAAAAATACAAGCACATGAGGCTAAACAATACACTACTAAACAACCAAGAGTTCACTGAAGAAACCAAAGAGCAAATCAAAAAATACATACAAACAAATGACAATGAAAACATGACAACCCAAAACCTATGGGATGCAACAAAAGCAGTTTTCAGAGGAAATTATTATAGCAATACAATCCTACCTCAAGAAACAAGAAAAATCTCAAATAAACAACCTAACCTTTACCTAAAGCAATTAGAGAAAGAACAAAAAGAAGTTAGCATTAGGAAAGAAATCATAATGATCAGATCACAAATAAATGAAAAAGAAATAAAGGAAACAATAGCAAAGATCAATAAGACTATAAGATGGTTCTGGGAGAAGGTAAACAAAATTGATAAACCACTAGCCAGACTCAACAGGGAAAAAAGAGAGAAGACTCAAATAAACAGAATTAGAAATGAGAAAAGCAGAAATAACAACTGACACCCCAGAAATACAAAGGATCATGAGAGAGTAGTATAAACAAGGATATGCCAATAAAATGGACTACCTGGGAGAAGTGGACAAGTTCTTAGAAAAGTATAACCTTCCAAGGCTGAACCCGGAAGATATAGGAAATATAAGCAGAAAATTACAAATAATGAAATTGAAACAGTCATAAAAAATCTTCCAACAAACAAAAACCCAAGGCAAGATTGCTTCACAAGCAAATTCTATCAAATATTTAGAGAAGAGCTAACACTCACCCTTCTCAAGCTCTTCCAAAATATAGCATAAAGTGGAATCTGCAAAATCATTCAATGAGGCCAGCATCACCCTGATACCAAAACCAGACAAAGATGTCACAAAAAAAGAAAACTTCAGACCAATATCATTGATGATTATAGATGCCAAAATATCCTCAACTAAACACTAGCAAATTGAATACAAGAGCATATTAAAAAGATCATACACCATAATGAAGTAGGGTTTATCCAAGCATTGTAAGGATTCTCTGATATATGCAAATCAATCAATGTGATTCACTATATTAACAAACTGAAGGTTAAAAACCATATGATAATCTCAATAGATGCAGGAAAAGCTTTTGACAAAATTCAACACTCATTTGTGTTAAAAACTCTCCAGAAAGTTGGCATAGAAGGAACCTACCTCAACATAATAAAAACCATACACAACAAACCCACAGTCAATATCATTCTCAATGGTGAAAAACTGAAAGCATTCCCTCTAAGAACAGGATAAAACAAAGGTGCCCACTCTCACCCCTATTATTCAACATAGTTTTGGAAGTTTTAGCCACAGCAATCAGAGAAGAAAAAGAAATAAAAGGAATCCAAACTGGAAAAGAAGTAAGACTGTCACTGTTTGCAGTTGACATGTTACTATACTATACTATAGAAAAGGATAACATAGAAAATCCTAAAAATGTCACAAGAAAAGTACTAGAGCTAATTGATCATTTTAGTAAAGTCCCAGGATATGAAATTAATTCACAGAAATCTCTTGCATTCCTATACACTAACAATGAAAAATAAGAAAGAGACACTAAGGAAAAACTCTAATTTACGATTGCAACAAAAAGAATAAAATACCTAGGAATAAACCTGCCTAAGGATGCAGAAGACCTATATGCAAAAAACTATATGACACTGTTGAAAGAAATCAAAGATGATACAAATAGATGGAGAGATATACCATGTTATTTGATTGGAAGAATTAACATATGAAAATGGCTATACTAACCAAAGTAATCTACAGATTCAATGCAATCCCTATCAAATTACCATGGCATTTTTCACAGAAGTAGAACAAGAAATTTTACAATTTGTATGGTAACACAAAATACCCCAAATTGCCAAAGTAATCTTGAGAAAGAAAAACGGAACCGGAGGAATCAGACTCCCTGACTTCAGACTAGAGTACGAAGCTACAAAGACACAAAAACAGAAATATAGAGCAATGGAACAGCCCAAAAAGACCAGCGATAAACCCACATGCATATGGTCACCTTATCTTTGACTAAGGAGGCAAGAATATACAATGGAGAAAAGACAGCCTCTTCAATAACTGGTGCTGGGAAAACTGGACAGCTGCATGTAAAAGAATGAAATCAGAACACTTCCTAATACCATACACAAAAATAATCTCAAAATGGATTAAAGACCTAAATGTAAGTCCTGACAGTTTACAACTCTTTTAGAGGAAAACATAGGCAGGACACTCTATGACATAAATAACAGCAAAATCCTTTTTGACCCACATCCTGGAGTAATGGATATAAAAACAAAAATATACAAATGGGACCTAATGAAACTTAAAAGCTTTTGCACAATGAAAGAAACTCTAAACAAGATGAAAAGACAACCCTCAGAATGGGAGAAAATATTTGCCAACAAAGCAATTGAAAAAGGATTAATCTCCAAAATATACAAGCAGCTCATGCAGGTCAATATTAAAAAAAACAACCAATCCAAAAATGGGTGGAAGATCTAAATAGACATTTCTTCAAAGAAGACATACAGATGGCCAACAAACACATGAAAAAATGCTGAACATCACTAATTATTAGATAAATACAAATCAAAACCTCAATGAGGTATCACCTCACACCAGTCAGAATGGCCATCATCAAAATCTCTAGAAACAATAAATGCTGGAGAGGGTGCAGAGAAAAGGGAACACTCTTGCACTGTTGGTGGGAGTGTAAATTGATACATCCATGATGGAGAACAGTATGATGGTTCCTTAAAATCTAAAAATAGAACTACCATATGACCCAGCAGTTCCACTACTGGGCATATACCCAGAGAAAACCATAATTCAAAAAGATACATTTATCACAATGTTCATTGCAGCAGTAATTACAATAGCCAGGACATGGAAGCAACCTAAATATCCATCAACAGATGAATGGATAAAGAAGATATGGCACATATATACAATGGAATCTTAGCCATAAAAAGGAACAAAATTGAGGTATTTGTAGTGAGGTAGGTGGACTTAGAGTCTTTCATACAGAGTAAAGTAAGTTAGAAAGAGAAAAACAAATACCGTATGCTAATGCATATATATGAAATCTAAAAAAAAAAAAAAAGATACTGATGAACCTAGTGGCAGGGAAAGAATAAAGATGCAGATGCTGAGTGGACTTGTGGACACGAGGGTGGAAGGGGAAGCTGGAAGGAAGTGAGAGTGTAATATTGACATATACACACTACCATATGTAAAATGGATGGCTGGTGGAAAGCTGCTGCATAACACAGAGAGATCAATTCAATGCTTTGTGATGACCTAGAGAGGTGGGATAGGGAGTTTGGGAGGGAGGCTCAAAAGGGAGGTGATATGGGAATATATGTATAAATATAGCTGTTTCACTTTGATGTACAGCAGGAACTAACACAACATTGTAAAGCAATTATACTTTAATAAAGATATGAAAAAAGCATTACAATGAGAAAAATAAATTTTAAACTTTATGAGAAAAGAAATATCCTCAACATATACCTGTATTTCCTCTGTTTTTATTTTGTGTAAGAAATTGTAGAGAATTGGTATAATTTCTCCTTTAAATATTTGGTAGAATTCACCAGTTAATCCAGTTGGGGCTGATGCTTTGTGTTTTAGAATATTATTAACTATTGATTCAATTTATTTAATGGATATAGGCCTATTCAGATTGTCTGTTTTTTCTTGTGTGAGTTTTAGCAGGTTGTATCTTTCAAGGAATCGGTCCTTTCCATCTAGGTTATCAAATTTGTGATGATAGAGTTATTCTGAGTATTCCTTTATTATCCTTTTAATGCTCATTGGATCTATAGCAATGACCCCTCTTTAATTACTAATATGAGTCCTCTCTCCTTCTTTTCATAGTTAGCCTGGCAAGAAGTTAGTTGATTTCATTGATCATTTTAAATAACCAGCTTTTTTATTTAGTTTATTTCTCTTTTGATTTCCTGTTTTAGTTTCATTGATTTCTGCTCTAATTTTACTGTTTATTTTTTTCTACTTACGTGGGATTAAGTATGCTCTTATTTTTCTAGTCTTCTAATGTGGAAGTTTAGATTATTGATTTTAAATGTTTCTTCTTTTCTATTACATGAATTTAATGTTTAAAAAAACATCTAAACACTGCTTTAGCTGCATCCCACAAATTTTGCTAAGTTGTATTTTGATTTTACCTTACTTCAAAATATTTTAAACTTTCTCTTGATAAGTGTTCATTTGTGTATTCATTTGTTCATGGTTTAATTCATTTGGCAAGCATTTATTGGTGCTGATTATGTGCCAGTTATTATAGTATAATACACTGTAAAGAATTAATAGATTACATGCCCTCAAGGAGTTCGCTACCTACTGGGGAAAATTAGGCATGCATATACAGAACAATAATACAAGGTGAAAACGTACATTCTATAAGAGAAGAACAATATTGCATGGGCGTCCCAATTAGTTAGAGGTCACTTGTAACTGGAAAATATTTAGGAAATCCTCATGCATGGAGATGATTAGATGCATACCAAGGAACTACTAGAAATGACTTGAAAAGGTGAGCAAAGCTTCCTCCCATGAAACATCTTCCTGCAATGTGTGTTTATTCTTGGACTTTTACAGAATTATTTATATAGTAATATTTTTCTAACATTGACAATGCCATGAAAACCATGCTCTCTACAGATGACATACAAGAATATTATTGTGTCCTTTTATTCATTTGCTTTCATGAGGAGACAGTCATTTTGGGGATTCCTAAGGCAGCTGTCATGGTTGCTGTTTTCACAGATCCTTATTGTATTATGACAAATAATGTGATTTAGCTTTATGTTTGGAAAACATATATAATCATTTAATTTTCTTTGAAAATAAATATATACCCAAAAAATGTCAAAATTATCTATTTCTCATGAACACAGCTTGAGATTCTATGATATTCTTTATGAAGGACATAACTTAGGGATGAAAAGCCTTTAGTCTAGCAGAAGTAGTTGACACCTCATACTCTAACCCCTTGGTCTACCTCTGAGTTCACCTGCAGCCTCAATTCTCTTATATATTAACAGAGACTAACAGCTTATGTATTTTGCTTCCATGCCAACGGCATTCTTTTACAACAGGATAACTTGCTTATCCCACAGCAAGGTTCCTCAATTTAGAGACTATTGAAATTTTAGGCTGGGTAATTCTGTGTTGTGGAGACTGTCCTGCACACTGTAAAGTGTTGAGCAGCATATCTGGCCTCTACCCACTAGAAGCCAGTTGTACCCCTCTCCCCAAAACTGTTTCCAGACATTTCCAAATGTCCCCTGGAGGGAAAAATTGCTCCAAATTGAGAATCAATGTCCCAGAAGTAGAACAGTCAGAAGTGTCTGGGAGTTAATGCCTTCAGGGGCAACCATCAACTAGTGAGGAAAGCAAGTTGGTTCCCTGTTCTTCAGTAGGACAATTCTGAAGCAAATCATACAAAAGTCCTCAGAAAATCCCCAACAAGATTGAGCCCCAGTTACCCATAGTAGTACCTGCTCATTAATGCATATTTTATGGGTTTTTCTTCCTTCTCTGTCTCATTTTCCCACCTCCTTACTTGTGTTTCCTGGGATCAACTCTCAAATTATGTACCTACATCCAATTTCTTGTCACTGGAACTGATTTCATAAAACCCAAAGAAACCCACTGGGAGATACAATCTTGATTACATTGTTAAGGTCTGTAGGACCACTTTTTAGTTGATTCCCATTTCTAATGAACTTAACACGAATTAGAGATATTCATGTGAGGTTTTTGCTCCTTCAGAAAAAATCCAAATTATGGGGTCATTTGGAAGGCTGTGCCCTCATAGTTTCTGTAGAGGCATGGTTGTGAACTCAGACATATTTGTCTATCTCCTTTGATCCTTGACTTCTAAATAGCTCTTCTAACAATTCAAAGTTGTTTCCAGAGATTCCAATTAAAGTAATGAAAAGATGTAATCAATGGTACCAGTCTTACCATAGAGCATGTTGGTTGTATCTATTAGGGAGAAAGGAGTGTGCTTGAACCAAGTCAGGATCAGTGTGGGCAGAGACTAGGGTTCACAAAAACCAAGTCCAAAAAAATTGGACAAACAGGCATGATCTAGCCTAAGGTTAATATCTGGGAGGTATCTGATTAAAGGAGCATATATTGATACTTTGGTCCATATATATGTTCCAGGATAAATGGAGACTCTAGATTCTCTGTGATGAGACTTGCACATATATTTGAAATTATATAAAAAAGCAGAACCTAATCCCAGTTAAAAGGGCTGATGAAAGAATCAAACTGTTCAGACTTGTCCCTAGGATTTAGGGCTAGAATCTCATTCACATGGAAATCAAAGGGTTCTGAACACCTGGGACCTAAA
Source organism: Hippopotamus amphibius kiboko (assembly GCF_030028045.1). NCBI lineage: Eukaryota > Metazoa > Chordata > Mammalia > Artiodactyla > Hippopotamidae > Hippopotamus > Hippopotamus amphibius. Next base: position 69,208,624 of record NC_080203.1, on the reverse strand, counting down.
AAAACAAGTCAGGTTTTCAGGTTAGATAAGGAAGCAGCAGCTTATAAGTCCTTAGTCCCCCAGAGGGCAAAGCTTATTCTTAAGGCTAATAGGCACTGGAGCAAAAGACAATTTCTAGATCCCAGTGCAGAGATAGTGGGACGCCTGTTGCAGCTGACTCACTCTTATTGTTCCAGGGTCTGTTTGGGGCTGAATCTGTGGAGGTAGCTGAGGATAGATTAGTGTACACAGGGGTGGTTTAAAAGGAATCACACTCATTTTAAGTTGGTAACAGGAGGCCTTTCCAGCTAAAGTAAAACTTTGAGAAGTGGCAAACTTCTTAAATAACATCAGAATGCAGTTCAGAGAGATTCTCAGAGCATTCACTTATTTTTTTCCACCCATAGACATCTACAAACTTAGTTAATTGAGTAACAGTATTTTGCGAACCTGTAGAGGGGGAAAAACTTGCATAAGGAATGAACTAATGGAGTGCATTGGCTAATTCAGAAGGAAATGGCACATATACTGTATAATGGGGGGCATTTATTAATAGGATGCTGAGCAAGGCTTGACTTTTTCTACAGACCTCAGTGTCATCCACAATCTGGTTCAATCCTTTTATCAGCATAGATCATCAGGAGTTGATATGTTCTCTATACCGGATGCTATTATTTTCCAGTGACTGAGTATAATGTTTTCTGCTGTCATTACATTTAATGAGATCCATGTCCCTGACTAAATGAGTGATTATTCCCATTTCTTCTAAGTCTTCTAATTTATGTCAAATAGAGTCCACAACTCTTCATATTAATGATAGTACCAGTAGAAAAAAGACGAACACAAATTTTCCTGTGGTTGGATGAATCTCCTTTCTGAGTAGCTACTCTTCTTTAAGCCAGTTACCATTTCTGCAAGGGACATTTTTTTTAACATGAGCAAACATTGCTTGTGTTTGCTCATGTTTGGTTAGGAAACCAGTTTGCTTCTGCACCAAGTGACCTGGGGAAGTCATTCTTCAGTTGTTTCCAAACAAGAAAGAGGATAAAATACTGTCTGACAGTGAAAGTAGCTCATGGTCAAGGGAAATGGCTATCAGAAAGGAATTGAAATTTTCTTCCAATTATATTCTGCTTTTTTCTCATTTCTATATTTGCAGATCTTACTCTGCAGTATAATATTTCTTTCTCTAGGAGATGTGGGGAATACATCTGAGTGTGCAATCTGGTGCTGATGAAACTTCCCCCAATACATATTGTGAGCATGGGAGGGGTGGAATAAATTTGGGAGCAAGGGTTGGGGAAAGGGAAAGTCCTATAGACAGTCTTGAAAGAGAAGCTCCTCACTTTGTTGGGGTGGAATGGCCAATACTGTTGCAGATACAGATGATTAGAGGATGGTAGGAAGCTGACACTTATTGAACACCTCCAGTAACCCAGGCACTGTGTTAAGCACTTTACTTATATTATCTTAGTTTATACAGGAACCAATACTATAGCTGTTATCCTTATTTAACAGACAAGAAAACTAAATATGCCTGTTGTGAGTTGGAGGGGGATTGGAATGATTGAGAAGCAGATTTTTCTGAATCCCTACCTGTCTAGGTGTTGCTTTGCCTATGGGGCAATGCCCAGTCACCTTCCAAACCAAGGGAAATGGAAGTTCAGCATTTGAACAGAAAAAGAAGAAACAATCCCACCCATTAGCAGACAGGCTGCCTAAAGTCATACTAAGCTCACAGGCACCCCAAAACACACCACCAGACATGGTCCTGCCCATCAGAGGGACAAGATGCAGCTCCACACACCAGGATACATGCACCAGTTCCCCCAACTGGGAAGCTTACACACGCCACTGGACCAACCTCCCCACTGGGGACACACAACAAAGTTAAGAAGAACTATGATCCTGCAGCCTGAGGAAAGAAGACCCCAAACACAGTAAGTTAAACAAAGTTAGAAAACAGAGAAAAATGAAGCAGATGAAGGAACAAGGTAAAAACCCACAAGACCAAACAAATGAAGAAGACACAGGCAGTCTACCTGAAAAAGAATTCAGAGTAATGATAGTAAAGATGATCCAAAATCTCAGAAATAGAATGGAGAAAATACAAGAAATGATTAGTAAGGATGTAGAAGAACCAAAAAACAAACAAACAGTGAAGAACAACACAATAACTGAAATTAAAAATACTTTAGAATGAATCAATAGCAGAATAACTGTAGCAGAATGGATAAGTGAGCTGGAAAATAGAATGGTGGAAATCACTACTGCAGATCAGGAAAAAGTAAAACAATGAAAAGAATTGAGGGCAGCCTCAGAGATCTCTGGGACAACAGTAAACACACCAACATTCTATTATAGGGGTCCCAGAAGAAGAATAGACAATTAAAGATTCTGAGAAAATATTTGAAGAGATTATAGACGAAAAATTACCTAACATGGGAAAGGAAATAGTCACCCCAGTCCAGGAAGCACAGAGAGTCCCATACAGGATAAACCCAAGGAGAAACACGCCAAGGCACATATGAACCAAACTATCCAAAATTAAATACAAAGAAAAACTATTAAAAATAGCAAGGTGGAAGCAAAAAATAACATATAAGGGATTCCTCATAAGGATATTAGCTGATTTTTAAGCAGAAACTCTGCAGGCCAGAAAGGAGTAGCAGTATATATTTAAAGTGATGAAATGGAAAAACACTACAGACAAGATTACTCTACCCAGCAAGGATCTCATTCAGATTCAACAGAGAAAACAAAAGCTTTGCAAACAAGCAAAGGCTGAGACAGTGCAGTACCACCAAAACAGCTCTATAACAAATGCTAAAGGAACTTCTCTAGGCAGGAAACACAAGAGAAGGAAAGGACCTATGAAATCAAACCCAAAACAGTTGAGAAAATGGTAATAGAAACATACATATTGATAATTACCTTAAATATGAATGGATTAAATGCACCAACCAAAAGACACAGACTGGCTGAATGGAAAAAAAAAAAAAAAAAAGACCTGTATATATGCTGTCTACAAGAGATTGACTTCAGACCTAGGGACCCAAACAGACTGAAAGTGAGGGGATGGAAGAAGATATTCCATGCAAATGGAAGTCAAAAGAAAGCTTGAGTAGCAATACTCATATCAGATAAAATAGACTCTAAAATAAAAACTGTTACAGGAAACAAGAAAGGACACTACATAAAGATTAAGGGATCAATCCAAGAAGAAGATATGCAATTGTAAATATTTATGCACTCAACTTAGGAGCACCATAATGTATAAAGCAAATGCTAACAACCCTAAAAGGGGAAATTGACGATAACACAAAAATAGTGGGAGACTTTAACACCACACTTACACCAATGGACAGATCATCCAGACAGAAAATAAATAAGGAAACACAAGCTTTAAATGACATTAGATTAGTTATTCTTAATTTATATTTATAGGACATTTAATCCAAAAGCAGCAAAATACACTTTCTCCTGAAGTTCACATGGAACACTCTCTAGGATAGATCATATACTGGCTCACAAATCAAGCCTAGGTAAATTTAAGAAACTTGAAATTATATCAAGCATCTTCTCTGACCACACTGCTCTGAGATTAGAAATCAATTACAGGGAAAAAAAACCTGGAAAACACAAACACATGGAGCTTAAACAGTACGTTAATAAATAACCAAGAGATCACTGAAAAAAACAAAGAAGAAAAAAAAAATACCTAGAGACAAATGACAATGAGAACAAGATGACCCAAAACCTATGGGATGCAGCAAAAGGAGTTTTATGAGGGAACTTTATAACAATACTATGATACCTCAAGAAACAAGAAAAATCTCAAATAAAAAATCTAACCTTAGACCTAAAGGAACTAGAGGAGGAGGAGGAGGAAGAAGAAGAAGAAGAAGAGGAAGAGGAAGAAGAAGAAGAAGAAGAAGAAGAAGAAGAAGAAGAAGAAGAAGAAGAAGAAGAAGAAGAAGAAGAAGAAGGGGAGGAGGAGGAGGAGGAGGAAGGGGAGGGGGAGGGGGAGGAGGAGGGGAGGAGAGGAGAAGAAAAGAACAAGGAGAATAAGAACAAGAACAAGAAAAACAAAGAACAACAACAACAACAAAACCAAGCTAGTAGAAATATATCATAAAGAATAGAACAGAAATAAATGGAATAGAAACAAAGAAAACAATAGAAAAAAATCAATAAAATTAAAGCTGGATCTTTGAGAAGATAAACAAAATTGATAAAACTTTAGTCATACTCATCAAGAAAGAGGAAGTCTCAAATTAATAAAATTAGAAATAAAAAAGGAGAAGTTACAACAGACACCACAGAAATACAATGATCATAATAGACTACTACAAGCAACTATATGCCAACAAAATGGTCAACCTGGACGAAATGGGAAAATCCTTAGCAAGGTATAAAATTCCAAGACTATAACAGGAAGAAATTAAAAAAAATGAACAGACCAATCACAAGCACTGAAATAGAAACTGTGATTAAAAATCTTCCAACAACCAAAAGTCAAGGACTAGATGGCTTCACAGGTGAATTCCATCAAAGATTTAGAGAAGAGATAATGCCGAGCCTTATCAAACTCTTCCAAAAGAATTGCACAAGAAGGAACACTCCCAAACTCATTCTATGAGTAAACCATCACCCTAATACCAAAATCAGACAAAGATATCACGAAAACATAAAATTACAGACCAATATCACTGATGAATAAAGATATGCAAAAGTCCTCAACAAAATACTAGCAAACAGAATCCAATGACATATTAAAAGGATCATACACCATGATTAAGTGAAATTTATCTTAGGGATGCAAGGATTATTCAATATATACAAATTAAACAAAGTGATACACCATATTAACAAATTGAATAAAAAAAACAAATGATCATCTCAATAGAGGCAAAAAAGCTTTTGACAAGATTCAACACCCATTTATGATAAAAACGCTCCAGAATGCAGACATAGAGGGAACCTACCTGAACATAATAAAGGTCATATATGACAAACCCACAGCAAACATCATTCTCAATGGTAAAAAACAGGATGCATTTCCCCTAAAATCAGGAAAAAGACAAGGATGTTCACTCTTGGTCCTATTATTCAACATAGTTTTGGAAGTACTAGCCACAGCAATCAGAGAAGAAAAAGAAATAAAAGGAACACTAATTGGAAAAGAAGAGGTAAAACTGTCACTGTTTGCAGGTGAAACAATACTATACATAGAAAATCCTAAAGATGCCACTAGAAAACTACTAGAGCTAAGTAATGAATTAGGTAAAGTTGAAAGATACAAAAATAATGTACTGAAATCTCTTCTATTCCTATACACTAAGAAAGAAATATCAGAAAGAGAAATTAAGAAAACAATCTAATTCACCATTGCAACAAAAAGAATAAAATACCTAGGAATCAACCTACCTAAGGGGGTAAAAGACCTGTACTCACAAAACTATAAGACACTGATGAAAGAAATCAAAGATGACACAAACAGATGGAGAGATATACCATGTTCTTGGATAGGAAGAATCAACATTGGGAAAATGACTATACTACCCAAAGCAATATACAGATTCAATGCAATCCCTATCAAATTACCAATGACATTTTTCACAGAACCAGAACAAAATATCTTAAAATTTGTATAGAGACACAAAAGACCCCAAATAACCAAAGCAATCTTGATATTAAAAAATGGAGGTAAAGGAATCAGACTCCCTGATCTCAGATTATACTACAAAACTACAGTAATCAAAACAGTATGGTACTGACACAAAAACAGAAACATAGATCAATGGAATAGAATAGAAAGCACAGAGATAAACCCACACACCTATGATCAATTAATCTATGACAAAGGATGCAAGAATATACAGTGGAGGAAAGACAGTCTCCTCAATAAGTGGTGCTAGGAAAACTGGAGAGCTACATGTAAAAGAATGAAATTGCAACATTCCCTAACACCATACATAAAAATAAACTCAAAATGGATTAAAGACCTAAATTTAAGCCCAGAAAATATAAAACTCTTGTAGGAAAACATAGGCAGAATGCTCGTTGACATAAATTGCCACAAGATCTTTTTTGACACACCTCCTAGAGTAATGGAAATAAAAACAAAAGTAAACAAATGGGACCTAATGAAACTTAAAAGCTTTTGCACAGCAAAGGAAACCATAAACAAGATGAAAAGACAACTCTGAGAATGGGAGAAAATGTTTGTAAACAAATCAACGTACAAAGGATTAATCTCCAGTATATATAAACAGGTCACGCAGCTCAATATCAAAAAAACAAACAACTCAATCAAAAAATGGGCAAAGACCTAAATGCACAGTTCTCCAAAGAAAACATGCATATGGCTAACAAACACATGAAAAGATGCTCAACATCACTACTTATTAGAGAAATGCAAATCAAAACTACAATGAGGAATCACCTCACACCAGTCGGAATGGCAATCATCAAAAAAGTCTATAAACAATACATGCTGGAGAGGTTATGGAGAAAATGATACCCTCTTGCACTGTTGGTGGGAGTGTAAATTGATAAAGCCACTATGAGAACAGTATGGAAGTACTTTAAAATACTATAAATAGAATTACCATATGACCCAGCAATCCCACTCCTGGGCATATACCCAGAGAAAACCGTAATTCAAAAAACACATGCACCCCAATGTTCATTGCAACACTATTTACAATAGCCAGGTCATAGAAGCAACCTAAATGCCCATCAATGGAGGAATGGATAAAGAAGTTGTGGTTCATATATACAGTCGAATATTACACAGACATAGAATGGAATGAAAGTGGTTCATTTGTAGAGATGTAGATGGACCTATAGACTGTCATACAGAGTAAATTTAGAAAAAGAAAAACAAATTTCGTGTATTAATGCATGTATGTAGAATCTAGAAAAATGGTACAAACGAACCAGTTTGCAAGGCAGAAACAGAGACTCAGACATAGAGAACAAACATATGGACACCAAAGGAGGAAGGGAGGGTGAGATGAATTGGGAGATTCAGATTGACATATATACACTAATATGTATAAATAGATAACTAATGAGAAACTGCTGTATAGCACATGGAACTCCACTTTGTTGTGCAGTAGAAACTAACACAACCTTGTAAAACTATACGTCAGTAAAAATAAAAATAAAAATAAACTGAAAAAAAATGTATCTAGTCACTTTTAATCACAAATCAGTCTCACCAACAACCTTATCAGTTATTTAATTCATTTAAATATCCCAAACTTTGCAATAGTCCAAACTATAACCTTTCCTTAATGTTAAACTCCCCCAACATGTGAACCAGCTCTAACCTGAGTCAGGTTTGAAGCTTGTGATATCATTATGATCTGATGTTGGTTTTCTTTGAGCTTGTTGGGTGTTTAAAACTGATTCACTCTTTGGTGGAGTGCTTTTATGGGTTTCTTGGAGATATCTTCATAGTGCAATATCTATATACCTTTGGAAAGGGTCTCCTAAAATGATTCATGTCACCTTTCATCTGTGGGGTTCATATGTGACAAGATATTTGGCTGCCAGTGCAATCCTCACCTCCACCACACTGCCTCTTTCCTAGCTTTTAGACTAAAAAAATTTTGGCTGTTAATCAGGCCCTAGTTTTATATCCACCAAACCTTAGGGGACACATAAAACTATCTGAATGATATTCCTGAAGCCCCTTTCACAAGCCCTGATGAGGCGATGAAAAAAGAATCCCATAGCACTTCAACAATTTTCTCCAATGAAATTCCTTCTCCGGGTCTCTTCATATTCAACTATTCTATGTGCTGGAGGTGGTGTGTAGAAATAAAGGTTATAAAACTGATTTCCAGTCACCTCCTCTGTAAGCCACATATGCTTGTTTGCAACATCTTGTTACAAATACATTTCAAATGTTATATCATAACCACAGATGTATAATAAACCAGAATTACTTACTATAAAGGGAAAGAAACCATAAAAATAAAGGGAAGAATAGGAAAGCAATGTTATCATTACATTTTCAAATGAAAATTACACAATGAAATATAAGTAAAAATAAATAATTTACAAAAATTCAGAGTAAAATTAATTCCTTGAAGAAAAAAATGGAGCTATTTATGATACATTGGTAACAAAGCAACATTTGTTTAGATGTTGTTTAACTTGAGATGAAGATGAATTTCTATATCAATTAGATGATTATGTTTTTTCAGTTTGATGATGTCATCAACAAAACCAACCCACAAATCAGAAAAGGTAAGAGAAGGAAAACTAACAAATCTTAGAATTTCAAATGACTTTTTTTTCTCCCTCCTAAGTACTAGAGTCTTCCACTAAGGCCTGACCAAGCTTTCACTAGGGCAAATGATCAAAGCTGGGGTGAGGATCTTGTGGGTTTAACCATTTAGTTTTTGTTTACTTGACTCCTTGTGCTGCTTCTCGTTGTAGAAGAACATGATGCCCTGTGTGGTCTAAGTGCTGTTAACATAGAACATGGGCATTCACTTCTACTGGGCTAAATCCCCAATGATGCTTCCAGAAGGGAGACCACTGATCAAGATTCAGGGAAGAAGCATATAGAGCCTCCTCAGGGTATTCAGCAGCAAGTCCAAATGTTCATTTGTATATCATGCAAAATCATCTCATATTCCACCAGTAGTACATGTACCACATCATGGGAAATATTTCCTTATATCATGCTGTTTTCTCCATGAAGACTTTATTGTTTTTCCCAGGAAGTTAAATGTGTTACTTTCTATGTTCTCATAGCACCTTGTTCAAACTTCATTTGGAGCACTTATCACAATGCTGTTATTATTTTTTATGTGTCTGTTTCCTCCACCAGCTTGTAAATATTTTGAGAGCAAGACACTATGTTCTACTCATCTATGTATTCCTAGTATCTAACACAATACCTGATCTTTTAACTATTTATTGTATAAGTGACATGAGCAATATTGCATGTTATAGAGGTGATGGTGGTTGTAATCAACAGACTTCATAAAATTTGTGTTTTAGCCAGGCTCTAGGCTAGATAATGGTGATAAACTGGTGAAAATCAAGATGCGGATGTCTGTCTGTATGGATATCACAATCTAGTAGGAAAGGAAAGGCAAGAATTTAGTAAGCAAGTGAAAAGTATAGATAATTGTACATTGTAATAATTTGTTTGTAATAACTGAAAGAGAGGAGAGAGAGAGAGTGGTGGGGGTGGGGGAGAATGAATCACAAAAACACAACTACTCTATACAGGATAGTCAGGAAAGGTCACTTTGAGGATGAGCTAAGGAGTCACTCAGGACTAGATGATTTCAAATATTTCTCAGTACTGGGTACATTTCCAATGCTAGGTTGAAGAGAGTAGCCAATAGGAAGCCATTGAAAATTATTGAGCTGTGCTGTGCAAAATTAACCATGCAAAATAAAATTCCAAGTATTTGAGACTAGAATTAAGAACAGAAGCATTGATGCATTAGTTTAGGAATGATAATAAGGAGCTAGAGTAGTGGTAAAGGAAATGGAGAGGAGTAGATGGATTTGAGAGACACTAAACTCAGCAAAAGTGGAACCATATAGAGGAAAGAGCACAGACATGGATGTTAGGAACATGGGTCTAGTCCTGGAACTACTGTGCAACTTTGGGCAAGGCACATTTTAGTTTCCCAATTTATAAAAGAAAAGGTTTAAATTCTGTAGCTGACACTGCTAGGTGATTTGCAAACCCATTTGCTTTACCTCCTACACACACCAACAGACTAATTTCCATCTTATCTTGCAGTTAGATGTGGCCAGGTAACCTAGTTCTAGCTAATGGAATATGGATAGAACTGGTATTTGACCCTTTTAGTCCTGGATCATTAAAACTTCCCTGTCATAATTTTTCATGCTTTTTTTCCCTTTCTCTATCAGGTTACTGTGGGTTTTTTGCATAACAAACCACTCCAAAAATTAATGGCTTAAAACAATAACAGTTATTTAGCTCACTACTCTTTGGGTCCACAATTAGGGCTGGGTTAAGCTAGGTGATCCTTCAGGTCTTGACTAAACACATTCATGCATCTATGTTCTGCTGCCATGTTGAATGAAGGTTACCTGAGCTAGGATGATCTTAATTGATTCATCTTGACTTTATTCCATGTGGTCTTTCATCCCGCATCAGACTAGTCCAAGTTTTTTCACAAGGTGCATTCTAGGCAAGACAGCAGAATGAATAGAAATGCATAGTGCTTTCTGAGGCTTCCATGTGGAATAGGGATGCCATTATATCGTATGCATTCTATTTTTGCCAAAACAGGACATAGGGTCAGATCAGTATCATTAAAATCCTATGCCACTTCTGCATCCATCTCCCACAAGGACCAGTCTGCAACCTTGGCGGGGGTCTACACCTCTACACCATATTTCAGCTCTGAAAGCCTTTGGTAGGCCATTTGTGATCATTTCCATGCATGTGTATCTCAGAGATGAGCCTTGGAATTCACATGCATCTTTAGGGAATCTCTTGCTTGAATCCTCTCTTTTGTGTTATTTCACCCACACTGTGTAGCTCCCAGTGATCCCCTTTGCCATACTCTGGCTCAGAAGCTATAATTTTAGCCTCCTCATGCTGCCATGCATTTCCACAACTGGTTTTTATCTCCAAGGAAAAAATTGCAAGAAGAAAAAGAGAAAAAGAAAGTGGGTACATCCACCTACACTCTTCAAACTACAGGTACTTTCTTTCCCAATTCTTCTGGTCAGGGAGAAGGATATTTTTCTCTTTCTCAGAGCTTTAGGTGCCTATAAGGCCACTGCTGCCCCTACCCACACTGTCACAGGAGGGAAGCTACAAGTCTGGGACTTTCCAGAAAACAAACAAACACAGAAATAAAAAGCAAACAGGAAATTTTCCCCATTATCTCAATCCCACAGCTGAGTCACCCCTATCTCTGGACCATCGCATAGTGTCAGTGTCTTCAATAAACCAAGGTCTTCTACTGTGGTGGAATTGCAGATTTTGGTGTAATTTTATCATATTTTTCTAAAAGTTAGGATAAGACTTGTTTACACCTGAATTTACACTTTGTTTTAGTCTTTTTTCCCCTAGAAATTAAAGTAATATGTGCTCCTTATACACAAAATACACAACAGCTAAATAAAAAAGAAAAATTGTCACCCATAATCCCAATATCCATAGGTGCTAAAAATTGGCATTTTTTTCATAAAAAAAAATGATTTTCACTGTTCATTTTTCATTTACATTGAATTCATACTTTATATATAATTTCACTCCCCATAATTTTTATTTAACATTACATCATAAGCATTTTAAAAAGTGATTTTAGTTCTTTATAAACACAATCTTCACAGCTACTTAATACTTTAACATACAAATGTCCCATAATTTCAAGATGGTGGAATAGGAGGATGTGGAGTTCACATCTCCTTACAAGTGCATCAAGAGTGCATTGGAGCAGTTCTCACAGAGCACCTGACAAGTACTGGTGGAGGACCTTGGACACCTAGGGGGATAGGAGGAGTTCCATGCAGCCAGGCCAGGGGTCAGGCTTGAGATTTTTTGGTGGGAATGCCAAGTCCAAGCCATTGGAATACCAGAGAACTTCAGGACCCAGGGAATATTAATTGGTGTGAGCTCTCCCAAAGGTCCTCATCTTGGCACCAAGACCCAGCTCCAACCAACTGTCTGCAAGCTCCAGTGCTGGATGACTCAGGCCAAACAACCAGCAAGACAGGAACACAACCCCACCCATTAACAAAAATGAGATGGCAGAGAAATATGTTACAGATGAAAGAGCAAGGTAAAAATCTACAAGACCAAATAAAAGAGGAGGAAATAGATAACCTATCTGAAAAAGAATTCAGAGTAATGATAGGAAACATGATCCAAAATCTCAGAAAAAGAATGGAGGCATGGATCAAAAACATACAAGAAGTGTTTAAGATGGGCCTAGAAGAATTAAAGAACAAACAGTGATGAACAACATATGAACTGAAGTGAAAAATACTCTATAAGGAATCAATAGCAGAATAACTTGATGCAGAAGAACAAATAAGTGATATGGAAGGTAGAATGGTGAAAATAACAGCTGCAGACCAGAATAAAGAAAAAAGAATGAAAATAATTGAAGACAGTCTCAGAGACCTCTGAGACAACATCAAACACATCAACATTTGAATTATAGGGGACCCAGAAGAAGAAGAGAAACAGAAAGTGTCTGAGAAAATATTTGAAGAGATTATAGTCAAAAACGTCCATAACATGGGAAAAGAAATAGCCACCCAAGTACAGGAAGCACAGAGTCCCATACAGGATAAAGCCAAGTAGAAACACACTGAGACACATATTAATCAAACTAAAAAAAAAAATATTCAAAGAAAAAATATTAAAAGCACAAGGGAAAGACAACAAATAACATGCAAGGGAATCCCCATAAGGTTACCAGCTGATTTTTCAGAAAAAACTCTGCATACCAGAAGGGAGTGGCAGGATATATTTACAGTGATGAAGAGAAAAACCCAAAACTAAGATTACTCTAACCAGCAAGGATATTAATCAGATTCTAAAGAGAAATCAAAAGATTTACAGACAAGCAAAAGCTAAAAGAATTCAGCACCACCAAATTAGCTTTACAACAACTGCTAAAGGAACTTCTCTATGCAGAAAACACAAGAGAAAGAAAAGACCTCCAAAAACAAACCCCAGACAATTAAGAAAATGGTAATAGGAACACACATATCAAAAATTACCTTAAATATGAATGGATTAACTGCTCCAACCAAAAGACACAGACTGGCTGAATGGAAATAAAAACAAGACCTGTATATATGCTGTCTACAAGAGATAGACTTCAGACAGAGGGACACATACAGACTGAAAGTGAGGTAATGGAAAAAGATGTTGCAGGTAAATGGAAATCAAAAGTAAGCTGGGAGAAAACCATAATCCCAAAAGAAACTTGTACCATAATGTTTATTGCAGCACTATTTACAATAGCCAGGACATGGAAGCAACCTAAATGCCCATCAACAAATGAATGGATACAGAAGATGTGGCACATATATACAATGGAATATTACTCAGCTATAAAAAGGGATGAGATGGAGCTATATGTCATGAAGTGGATAGAACTACAGTCTGTCATACAGAGTGAAGTAAGTCAGAAAGAGAAAGACAAATATTGTATGCTAGCTCATATACACGGAATCTAAAAATGGTACTGATGAACTCAGTGACAAGACAAGAACAAGGATGCAGATGCAGAGAATGGACTGGAGAACTCGAGGTATGGGAGGGAGCGGGGGGTGAAGGGGAAGCTGAGATGAAGCGAGGGAGTAGCACAGACATATATATATTACCAACTGTAAAATAGATAGTCAGTGGGAAGTTGTTGTATAACAAAGGGAGTTCAACTCGAGGATGGAAGATGCCTTAGAGGACTGGGGCGGGGAGGGTGGGGGGGACTCGAGGTGGGGAGTCAAGGAAGGGAGGGAATACGGGGATATGTGTATAAAAACAGACGATTGAACTTGGTGTACCCCCAAAAAAATAATAAATAAAAATAAATTTAAAAAAAGAAGAAAAAAAAAGTAAGCTGGAGTAGCAATACTCATGTCAGACAAAATAGACTTTAAAATAAAGACTATTACAAGAGACAGGAAAGGACATTACATAATGATCAAGGGATGAATCCAAGAAGAAGATATAACAATTGTAAATATTTATGCATCCAACATAAGAGCACTTCAATACATAAAGCAAATGCTAACAACCCTAAAAGGGAAAACTGACAGTAATGCAATAATAGTGAGGGATTTTAACACCACATTTACACCAATGGGCAGATCATCCAGGCAGAAAATGAATAAGGAAACATAAGCTTTAAATGACACATTAGACCAGATAGACTTAATTGATATTTATAGGACATTCCATCCAAAAGCAGCAGACTACACTTTCTTCTCAAGTTCATATGGATCATTCTCCAGGATAGATCATATATTGGGTCACAAACCAACCCTTCGTAAATTGAAGAAAATTGAAATTGTATCAAGCATATTTTCCAACCACATATCTATTACCGGAAAAAAAAAATGTAAAAAAACATAAACACTTGGAGGCTAAACAATATGCTACTAAATAACCAAGAGATCACTGAAGAAATCAAAGAGGAAATCAAAAAAATACCTGGAAACAAATGACAATGAAAACATGGTGCCCTAAAATCTATGGGATGCAGCAAAAGCAGTTCTAAGAGGGAATTTCATAGCAGTACAATTCTACCTTAAGAAACAAGAAAAATCTCAAATAAACAGCCTATCCATACACCTAAAGCAACTGGAAAAAGAAGAACAAAAAATAGCCAAAGCTAGTAGAAGGAAATAAATTATAAAAATCTAAGGAGAAATAAATGAAATAGAAATGAAGAAAACAGTAGGAAAGATTAATGAAACTAAAAGCTGGTTCTTTGAGAAGATAAACAAAATTGATAAATCTTTAGCCAGACTCATGAAGAAAAAAAGGGAGAGGAGTCAAATCAATAAAATTAGAAATGAAAAATGAGAAATTACAACTGACACAGCAGGAATACAAAGGATCATAGGAGACTACTACAAGCAACTATATGCCAATAAATGGACAACCTGGAAGAAATGAACAAATTCTTAGGTATGGCTTTCCAAGACTGAAACAAGAAGAAATAGAAAATATGAACAGACCAATCAAAAATAATGAAATTGAAACTGTGATTAAAAATCTTCCAACAAACAAAAGTTCAGGACCAGATGGCTTTACAGGTGAATTCTATCAAACATTTAGAGAGGAGGTAACACCCATCCTTCTCAAACTCTTCCAAAAAATTGCATAGAGAACACTCCTGAACTTATTCTATGAGGCCACAATCACCCTGATACCAAAACCAGACAAAGATATCACACACAAAAACGAAAATTACAAACCAATGTCACTGATGAACATACATGCAAATATCCTCAACAAGGTACTAGCAAACAGAATCTGTCAACACATTAAAAAGATCACTCACCATCATCAAGTGGGATTTATCCCAGAGATATATGGATTCTTCAATATATGCAACTCAGTCATTGTGATACACTATATTAACAATAGATGCAGAAAAAGCTTCTGACAACATCCAGCATCCACTTATGAGAAAAACTCTCCAGAAAGCGGCCATAGAGGGAACCTACTTCAACATAATAAAGGCAAACCCATAGCCAGCATCATTTTCAATGGTGAAAAACTGAAAGCATTTCCTGTAAGATCAGGAACAAGACAAGGATGTCCATTCTCACCACTATTATTCAACATAGTGTGGAAGTCTTAGCCATGGCAATCAGAGAAGTAAAAGAAATGAAAGAAACACAAACAGGAAAAGAAGACATCAAATTGTCACTATTACAGGTGACATGATATTATACCTATAAAATCCTAAAGATGCCACCAGAAGACTACTAGAGCTAATCAATTAATTTTGTAAAGTTGGAGAATAAAAAATTAATACACAGAAATCTCTTACACTCCTATACACTAACAGTGAAAGATCAGAGAGAGAAATTAAGGAAACAATCCCATTTATCATTGCAACAAAAAAAGAATAAAATACCTAGGAATAAACCTACTTAAGGAAGCAAAAGATATGTTTGCAGAAAACTATAAGACACTGATGAAAGAAATCAAAGACACAATGAGATGGAGAGATATACCATGTTCTTGGATTAGAAGAATCAATATTGTGAAAATGGCTCTACTACCCAAAGCAATATATAGATTCAATGCAATCCCCATAAAATTACCAACAGCATTTTTCACAGAATTAGAACAAAATATTTTACAATTTGTATGGAAACACAAAAGACCCTGAATAGCCAAAGCAATCTTAAGAAACAGTGCTGGAGGAATCAGGCTCCCTGACTTCAGACTATACTACAAATCTACAGTTATCAAGACAGTATAGTACTGTCACAAAACAAAAATATAGATCAATGGAACAGGATAGAAAACCCAGAAATAAACCCACACACATATGGTGACCTAATCAAAGGATGCATGAATATACAGTGGAGAAAAGATAGTCTCTTCCATAAATGGTGCTGGGAAAAATGCATGTAAAATAATGAAATTGGAACACTCCCTAACACCATACAAAAAAATTAACTCAAAATGTATTAAAGACCTAAATATAAGGCTAGGCACTATAAAACTTATAGCAAAACATAGGCAAAACAATCTTTGGCATAAATCACAGCAAGATCTTTTTTGACCCACCTCCTAGCATTATGAAATTAAAAGCAAAAATAAACAAATGAGACCTAATGAAACTTAAAAGATTTTGTACAGCAAGGGAAACCATAAACAAGACAAAAAGACAACCCTCAGAACGGGGCAAAATATTTGCAAATGAAGCAACGGACAAAGGATTAATCTGCAAAATACACAAACAGTTCATGCAGATCAGTATCAATAAAAACAAAAATTCTAATCACAAATGGGCAGAAGACCTAAATAGACATTTCTCCAAAGAAGACATACAGATGGCCATGTGGCACATGAAAAGATAGGTGCTCAACATCACTACTTATTAGAGAAATGCAAATCAAAACTACAATGAGGTATCACATCACACCAGTCAGAATGGCCATCATCACAACATCTACAAACAATAAATTCTGGAGAGGGTGTGGAGAAAAGGGAACCCTCTTACAACATTTGTGGGAATGTAAATTGATACAGTCACTATGGATAACAGTATGGAGGTTCCTTAAAAAATTAAAAATAGAAATGCCATATAACCCAGCAATCCCACTCCTGGACATATACCCAGGGAAAACCATAATTTAAAAAATGCATGCACCCCAATGTTCATTGAAGAACTATTTACAATAGCCAGGACATGGAAGGAACTTATATGTCCATCAACAGAGGAATAAAGAAGATGTGGTACATATATACAATGGACTATTACTCAGTGATAAGAATTGTGCCATTCGCAGAGTCATGGATGGATCTAGAGACTGTCATAGAGAGTAAAGTTAGAGAGAGAAAAACAAATATCTTATATTCACACAATATATGTGGAATGTAGAAAAATGGTACAGATGAACCTATTTGCAAAGCAGAAATAGAGACACAGATGTAGAGAACAAATGTATCGACACCAAGGGGGGAAAGGGGAGGTGGGATGAATTGGGATATTGCGATTGACATATATACACTACAATGTGTAAAATAGATAACTAATAAGAACCTACTTTATAGCACAAGGAGCTCAACTCAGTGCTCTGTGGTGGCCTAAATGGAAAGGAAATCCAAAAAGGAGGGGATATGTGTATATGTATAGCTGATTCACTTTTTCTGTACAGCAGAAACTAATACAACATTGTAAAACAACTAAGCTCTAATATAAAAAAAGTCCGATAATTTAACATATCTTCCTTTGTTAGATGATTTTACTTTCCAATTTAACATTTTTCTGAATAATGCTATGATAAACAAAACTAGTTTTGCAGACAAATATATCTATCTATCTGTAATTATATGCTTAGGGTAAAATCTTGGATTTTGTAATTTTATAGTGTAAATGTAGAACAACGCGTTTTTAACCATGTCTGCCCTTGAACACTTTAAGCTGCAATCACTACATTCTTCAACATATGGAAACCAGGGAGGAGAATTAGTGGGATCCATGGGCAGAGCAAGAAGGACAGTCCTATTTTTCCAATAAATCTCTGTCTCTCATGTAGCATGGTTTAAGACTAACTTGGGAGAGCACAGAATTACTGCATCTATAAGAAGCAAGAGAGTAAATCTATCCAAAGGGCCCATTGGCATTGGGAAGCAGCAGTGTCAAAAGTCTTCAGAGTAGCAGTTGCAGTCACCCCTGGAGGACTGCCTGACACAATATGTGGAGCCTATATAGAGGAGTTGGAGTGACCACCCCAATTCCCAGCAGTGGGAGGCACAAAAGACAAGGGCTGCCTGCTACCATCCCCATCACTCTTGTGTGCTGTTGACTGGAGGCAGCAATGCAGTTAGAACATGGATGGAAGGGAACCCATGCATGAGCCTATACATATGGTTCAAGCCCAAGGGTTGTTGTTGGACTTTCAATAGCCCAGAGCTATGAACTTGTCATATGTCTTTCATGAAAATAATCGCAAATCAACATGTCATCACCATTGTGGTGGCCTAATGTCATTCTGTCCCACAAAAGAAATACAATGTTAACCAGAGGATCCACTCAACAAACCACTCACTTGGAATTGGAGCCTGGTCCTGAGGGTCCTGGAAAAAACCCAGAGATATACAGCTTGGAGCCCTCATAGTCAGAAACACTGGAGTTCCTTGAGGCACCTAGTCATATCCATGTGTGAAATATTGAGTCAGAGTACCCTGAAGGGATAAAACAGGGACTAGGACATATGTAGATCTTATGTAAGCTTTGGGTGCACTGTTCAGGCAGCACTACCAATTCAACTGGCTCCAGCCATGAGAGAAGGATTTGGGAAATTTGAGATAGGAATTTGGTGTTCTGGATATACAAGGGACCAGGCTGGGATCTGGACACCTTGTTTGGATGACTCTGTTGATCTTGTAGTTTTTAGTCCCTGGAGGGGGTTCTTTAAAATTTTCAGAAAGGCACTGCAAAGTACAGGAGACCATGTGGTGTGGGGCATAGGGCAGGATCCCCCTTTGCCCAGATCTAAGGGAGGTACTAATAATTGGGAGCTAACATATGTACACCTTTAATGGTTTTGTGATAAATCATCCTCCAAGTGGATCATAGGTATTGTGACTTCCGACAACAGTGTATAAGAGGGCTCATGGTAAAATCTGCTGATTTTTCTTTTAGCTTCCTTTTTTACCACTGCTGCTTCTGAAGAATCAGAAACTTCATCCCAACATGTGGATAGCTTGGGTGAATATTATGGTAGGAACAGAACTTCTCAAAAATAAATTCACTCTTTCTCTTTTATCAAGGCTTTCCAAAAACTTTGAACTCTAGCCAAAAGAGATTTAGAGATACAGACACTCAATGGCCAGATATGACCATTGACAAGATGGTGAAGTGTGTAAAGTATACTCTGCCTCTTCATTCTAACACCTACTAGTCACCCAGTCCTTCCCTGTCCTCTTCCTTGCTAACTCTGTCTCTCATTCTAGTCTCAGGAAAGGCTCTGTTTACCCAAAATAAGCGATCAGGCCTAGAATACAGACCTGCCTCAGATGGTACAAAGGGAATAAATCTGGCACTTCTGGAAATTCCACCCCATAGGGAAATGTTTTCTATGGCTATTCCAAAAGTCTACGTATGTATCCATACTAGTGGTTATCCATACTATATTGCTAGGGCAGTAGCAGAAGTTGAATTGGAGCAGTATGCCTACCATCAGCAAGGCCCTTGATTGATTATCAATGAAACTGTCTCTATTTGAATAGATCTTAAGCCATGGTGAGGCGTAAAGCTTATTGCCTTAAATTCCCTACCATGGTCTAGTAGGCCTAACAGCCTAGCTCCTGTCTGGCTTTCTAGCCTCATCTTACACCATGCCCCATTTCACTCAATGCTCCTACCACTTAAACCTCCTTTTTAGTTTTTTAAATGAATTATGTTTTCTCTTATCCCAGGGCCTTCACATATGCTGTCCTATCTGCTTGGAATGAGCTTTTATTTCTCCTCACCAAGTTACCTACTTATTAACTCAGTTCAAAGTTAACTTCCTTGGAAAGCCTTCCTTGACTCCAGATGTCAAGACAGCAACCTCTGTTCAGTGAGCTTCTGTCATACTTATTCTTTCATAGCTTTTACCAAAAGTTGTAATTATAAACCTATTTGTGTGATCCACTTAAATAACTATAGTTTCTCCCTCTTATAACATATGTTCTATGAGGGTAGAGGTCATGTCATTTTTGTTCATCGCTGTGTCCCCACAAATTAGTACTGTCAGACACATATTAGGCATTTAGTATTAATCAACAAATGACAAGTTTCTGTATTGGCTTCCTTCAAATCCATCCTATACATTAATGCCATCTTCATCTATATAATTTAATAATTTAATCGTTCTTTGCATGCAAATTTTCAGGTATTTTCCACTGCTTACAAGATAAAGTTGGAACTCTCTAACATGGCTTACAGGTTTTCCTAACCTGGTTCCTTCCTCCCTCTTCAGTCTCATACTCATGATATTTTTTAACTCCTTGTGGTTCTCACGGACCCCATATCCCTCTTCTTCTGCCTGGAATTCACTCCCACTATCCCTATACTTAATGCATCCTTGTTCCCTAAGATTTACTTCAAATGTCACCTCCTCTATAAAACCTTCTCTGATAACTCAATATGATTTAGATGCTCCCTCTACCATGCTAACACTTTGCATGGTCTCCAACCCAATTTTTACTGGCTTAAGTTTTCCTCTTTTGTGCTATAATTGCACCCTGTGCGCACTCCAATTTGAGCACTAAACAAGTTGTGAATTGTGATGGTATCTATATATCAGGGATTGCAGAGATGTAAGAGGGAATAGGCTTTCACTTAGACCAGTGTTTAACTCACTTCTATCTCACTTGGGAGCACATTAACTCAAGTTTCCTTACCTATAAAATGTGGGATAGTAACATTATTTGACACAGGGGGAAGTTGTAAGGGGTAAATGAGATACTAAATGAAAATCACTTCGTGTATAATTCCCAGCACAATAAATAATAAACAATAAACAACAAGTGGTAGCCTAGAACGTAGCATAAGTACAATAATGAAATACTGAATTAAAAGTTCTAATTTGTACTATGTGTTGATATCTGCAGTGTTAATACTCCCATCATTTCAAGGTTATGGGAAGAAATGGACAATGAACTCTCTCAAACTGGTAGGATCCAGCTCAATCCAGCACACCACAAGTGAATATTTATTGAAAGGAACTATTGCAGTGGAGGAAGTGTTTCTCTTCCTTTCCAAAGATGATCTCTCTGCCAGTATCCTCCTACTTCCTCCAAACCTTGTTCCTTTTAAAGTATTTCCTCTTGTACCTTTAAGCATTCTCTCCCTATTGGATCCTTATATTCTAACTAGAAATACATATGCCTGCCCTATACTTTGAAAGTTTCAATTCTTCCCTTGCACTCCCCTCAACCTCATAATGTCTCTTATAAACATATAGATTTAATAAATGTCTTCTAGTCATCCACTAAGAGTCAAGCACTGTGCTTAGCACCTGTCTTGGATTTGCACTAAGAATAAAACACAAACTCCTTACCTTGGCCTCCTGTGCCCTATATGATCTGACCCCTACTTATCTCTCTGATCTCATATCTTATTACTTTTCCTCCTACACACTAGGCTCTTTACCACTCCTCATTCATGCCAATTTCTTTCCATCCTTATGGAGTTTGTACATTCTGTCCCTTTTTCCAGAAAGGAACTTTCATAATTTTTTTTCTTTTTACCCTTCATGTTTGAACCGCCCTGTCTGCTCCTGAGAAAGGCTCCGCTGTAGACCCTATTCAATTATGTTGGCCCTGCCTGCTCAGTTACAGAGTTTCATAGCACACTGGTCTTTTGGTTCAAAATACTTACCACAGTTTGTAAGGAAATAATTCTCTTTGTAATTTTTTTGTTTAATGTCATTGTTTCTAACTAAACTATGACCTCCATAAGGAAAGTAACCACTGTATATCTTTTAGAATAATGGCTAATGATATTGAATGAATAAATGAATGAATGAGTCATTATATTATATTAAACTACAGATATTTTTCTTGCTCTGTTAGGAAAAGTAAACTCTGGTTTCCCCATCTGCAAAATGTGGATAATATTGATTTCCTGAAATCTATTCTGCGCCCCCCACCCCCAATCTTTACATCACAGTCCAGCCAGGATGATATTTTCAAAAACGAAAGTTGATCAATATGTATCCCTGATTTAAATATTTTGGTGGCTTCCTATTTCTCTTCTGATTTAAATCTAAATAGGTCTAAAAAATATTGACTGTTCTTTTCATTATCTAGCTTACTATTCCCATCTCATCTCATGTTCTCTCTTGTTTGTGTTTCAGAAAAACGCTTCCCTTCAATTCCAGTGATGCATCATCATACTTTTTGTACTGTTCTTCCTTCTATTGGGATGCTCTTTCTCTGAACACATCCCCACTTATTTTTAATTTTTAGCTCTTAGCTCAGTGGTCACTTCCACAGAGAAGTCTTCCCAGATGCTCCAGTCTAGGTCAGTTGTATCTCTGTGCTTAAATAGAACCATATTTTTTTCCTTTCAGATGAATAATTTGCTTATAATTTTATATTTATTATTGTGTTTGTATGATCAATGTCTGTCTCCACCAACAAACTGTGAGTTCCATAAAGCAATATTGTACAAACCAAGAGATTAAAGGTGTGGTTTTCATTACGGAAGCTATCAAACTTACCTGTCTTAGAGGGCTACTGTGAGGATTAAATGTTATAATACTTCTTACAGAATTTTAAATACTGTAAACTGTTATAAGATTTAAAATATTTTAAACTTAATGTAAAAACAAAGGTTAAGTGAGGGTATAAGACAGAGATATCAAAGATGGTAGAAAACATATCTGGGGAATCAAATTTTACCTCTTTGAAGGTATTTCTATGTTGTTTTGCAGATATTTGTCTAAAAGCCACAGTTACTTCGCTTTGATCTTCAGGTTAATTGCATGGGATTCGTGTATACCTGGAAGGTTATCAGGGGCATAATGGAATAAAAAAACTAAGATGCAGTGCAAGAAGACCAGTATTCAAAGCTATTCAAAGCAAGGATCTTGAAGTAGTCAATTCTTTCCTGAAATACTTGATTCAATTGTACATAAAAAGAAGAGGAGAGGGAAAGATGTCTTGAACCAAGTCATGCTTGGAAATATTAAAGAAGCTTGAGGAATTTGTGTGTCCAAGATGGTGGAGTAAAAAAACCCTGAGTTCACCTCCTCCTATAGGCACACCAAAATTACAATTATTTATAGAGCAACTGTCTGTGAAAACAACCTGAAAACAAGCAGAAAAGATTTTCCACAGCTAAAGATATTAAAAAGAGAGAGAGAGAGTAGTAGCAAGAAGAATTATAATCCTGCAACCTAAAGAATAAAATCCACAACCACAGAAAGATAGAGAAAATGAAAAGGCAGAGGACTTTGTACAAGATGAAGAAATAAGATAAAACCCCAGAAAAACAACTAAATGAAGTGGAGATAGGCAATCTTCCAGAAAAAGAATTCAGAATAATGATAGTGAAGATGACCCATGACTTCAAAAAAGGATTGGAGGCAAAGATCAGAAAGATAAAAGAAAAGTTTAACAAAAACATAGAAGAATTAAAGAACAAACAGAGATAAGCAATACAATAATTGAAATGAAAAATACACTATTAGGAACCAGCAGCATAATAACTGAGGCAGAACAATGGATAAGTGACCTGGTAGAAAAAATGGTGGAAATCACTGACCCAGAAAAAGATTTTAAAAAAGAATAAAGAAAAATTAAGACAGCCTAAGAGACCTCTGGGACGACATTGAATGAACAAATGTTCTCATTATAAGGGACGCAGAAGAAGAAGATAAAGGACCTGAGAAAATATTTGAAAAGATTATAGTCAAAAAATTCCCTAACATGAGAAAGGAAACAGCTACCCAATTCCAGGAAGCATAGAGAGTCCCAGGCAGGATAAATCCAAGGAGAAACATGCCAAGATACATAGTAATCAAACTGACAAAAAGTAAAGACAAAGAAAAATTATTAAAAGCAACAAGGGGAAAATGGCAAATAACATACAAGGGAACTCCCATAAGGTGAACAGCTGAGTTTTCAGAAGAAATGCTGCCAGCCAGAAGGGAGTGGCACAATATACTTAAAGTGATGAAAGGGAAGAATCTACAACCAAGAATAATCTACCCAGCAAGGATTTCATTCAGATTTGATGGAGAAATCAAAAGCTTTACAGGCAAGCAAAAGCTAAGAGAACAGAGCACCACCAAATCAGCCCTACAACAAACGCTAAAGGAACTAGTCTAAGTGGTAAACACAAGAGAAGAAAAGGATCTACAAAAACAAACTCAAAACAATTAAGAAAATGGTAATAGGAACATACATATCAATAATTACCTTGAATGTAAATGGGCTAAATACTCCAACCAAAAGACACAGACTGGCCGAATGGATAGAAAACTAAGACCCATATATATGCTGTCTACAAGATACCTATTTCAGACCAAGGGACCCATACAGAATAAAACTGAGGGGATGGAAAAAGATATTCCCTGTAAATTGAAATCAAAAGAGAGCGGGAGTAGCAATACTCATATCAGATAAAATATACTTAAAATAAAGAATGTTGCAAGAGACAAGAAAGGACAATACACAATGACCAAGGGATCAATCCAAGAAGAAGATACAACAAGTATAAATATACATGCACTCAATAAAAAGGCCCCTCAATACATAAGGCAAATGCTAACAATTATAAAATAGGAAATTGACAGTAACACAATAATAACAGGGATTGGACAGCTACATGCAAAAGAATGAAATTAAAACACTTCCTAGCACCATACACAAAAATAAACCCAAAAATGGATTAAAGACCTAAATGTAAGGTCAGAAACTAAAAAACTCTTAGAGGAAAACATAGGCAGAACACTCTATGACATAAAGCAAAGCAAGATCCTTTTTGACCCACCTCCTACAATAATGGAAATAAAATAAAAAAATAAACAAATAAGACCTAATGAAATTTAAAAGCTTTTGCACAGAAAAAGAAACCATAAATAAGACAAGAAGACAACCCTTAGAATGGGAGAAAATATTTGCCAATGAAGCAACTGACAAAGGATTAATCTCCAAAACATACAAGCAGCCCATGCAGCTTAATATCAAAAAAAGCCAATAATGCAATCCAAAAATGGGTGGAAGACCTAAATAGGCAGTTCTCCAAAGAAGACATGCAGATGGCAAACAAACACTTGAAAAGATGCTCAACATCACTAATCATTAGAGAAATGCAAGTCAAAGCCACAATGAGGTATCAACTCACGTCAGTCAGAATGGCCATCACCAAAAAACCTAGAAAAAATAAATACTGGAGAGGGTACAGAGAAAAGGGAACCCTCCTGCACTGTTGGTGGGGATGTAAATTGGTACAGCCACTATAGAAATCAGTATGGCTGTTCCTTAAAAAACTGAAAATAGAACTACCATATGACCCAGCAATCCCACTACTGGGCATATACACAGAGAAAACCATAATCCAAAAAGAAATATGTACCACAATGTTCATTGCAGCACTATTTACACTAGCCAGGACATGGAAGCAACCTAAATGCCCATCAACAGATGAATGGATAAAGTAGATGTGGCACATATATACAATGGAATATTACTCAGCCATAAAAAGGAATGAAATTGAGTTAGCTGTAGTGAGGTGAATGGACCTAGAGAGTGTCATACAGAGTGAAGTACATCAGGAAGAGAAAAACAAATACAGTATGCTAACTCATATATATGGAATCTAAAACAATGGTACTGATGAACCCAGTGACAGGACAAGAATAAAGATGCAGATGTAGAGGACGGACTTGAGGACAAGTGTTGGGGGGCAAAGGAGAGGCTGGGAGGAAGTGAGAGAGGAGCATTGAAATATATACAGTACCAAATGTAAAATAGGTAGCTACTGGGAAGCTGCTGCATAACACAGGGAAATCAACTCAATGATGGGTGATGACTTAGAGGGCTGGGATAGAGAGGGTGGGAGGGAGTCACAGGAGGGGATTGCTATCAGGATATATGTATAAATACAGCTGATTCACTTTGTTGTACAGCAGAAACTGGCACAACAGTGTAAAGCAATTATATTCCAAAAAAGAGCTTAAAAAATAATAGTGGGGGAATTTAATACCCCACTTACACCAATGTACAGATCATCTAGACAGAAAATTAATAAGGAAACACAAGTTTTAAATGACCCAGTAAACCAGATAGATTTAACTGATATTTGTAGAGTATTCTATCCAAAAACAGCAGATTGCACTTTATTCTCAAGTGCACATAGACATTCTCTAGGATAGATCACATCTTGAGTCACATATCAAGCCTTGGTAAATTTAAGAAAATTGAAATCATATCAAACATCTTTTGTGACCACAACGCTATGAGATTAGAAATCAATTACAGGGAAAAAAATGTAAAAAACACAAACACATTGTGGCTAAACAATGCACTACTAAATAACTAAGATATCACTGAAGAAATGAAAGAAGAAATAAAAAAAAATACCTGGAAACAAATGAAAATGAAGACATAATGATCCAAAATCTAAGGGATGCAGCAAAAGCAGTTTTAAGAAGGAAGTTTATAGCAATAACAATCCTACCTCAAGAAACAAGAAAAATCCCTAAAAAAACAATCTAAACTTACACCTAGAGAAACTAGAGAAAGAAGAAGAAACAAAACCCAAATTTACTAGAAAGAAAGAAAGATCAGAGCAGAAATAAATCATATAGAAACAAAGAAAACAATAGCAAAGATCAATAAAACTAAAAGTTGGCTGTTTGAGAAGATAAACAAAATTGATAAAACTTTAGCCAGGCTCATCAAGAAAAAGAGGGAGAGGACTCAAATCAATAAAATTAGAAATGAAACAGGAGAACTTATGACACCACAGAAACAAAACACATCATAAAAGACTACTGCAAGCAAATATATGCTAATAAAATGGACAACCTGGAAGAAATTGACAAATTCTTAGAAAAGCATATCCTTCCAAGACTGAATCAGGGAGAAATAGAAAATATGAACAGAGCAATCACAAGAAATAAAATTGAAACTATGTTTTAAAATCTTCCAAACAACAAAAGTCCAGGACCAGATGACTTCACAGGCCGATTATATCAAACATCTAGAGAAGAGCTAATACCCATTCTTCTGAAAATCTTCTAAAAATTTTCAGAGAAAGGAAAACTCCCAAACTCATTCTATGAGGCCACTATTGCCCTGATATCAAAACCAGACAAAGATACTTAAAAAAAAGAAAACTATAGACTAATAACACTGATTAATTTAGATGCAAAAATCCTCAACAAAATACAAGCAAACGGAATCCAACAGCATATTAAAAGGATCATACACCATGATCAAGTGGGATTTGTCCCAGTGATGCAAAGATTCTTCAATATATGCAAATCAATCAATGTGATACACCATATTAACAATTCAAAGAATAAAACCATATGATCATTTAAATAGATGCAGAAAAAGATTTTGACAAACGTCAACACAGATTTATGATAAAAACTCTCTAGAAAGTGGGAACAGAGGGAAGCTACCTGAATATTATAAAGGCCATATATGAAAAACCAACAGCCAACATCATTGTCAACAGTGAAATACTGAAAACATTCCCTCTAAGATCAGGAACATGACAAGGATGTCCACTGCCGCCACTACTTTCAACATAATTTTGGAAGTCCTAGCCACAGCAATTAGAGAAGAAAAAGAAATAAAAGGAATCCAAAATGGAAAAGAAGTAAAGTTGTCACTGTTTGCAGATGACATGATACTATACATAGAAAATCTTATAGATGCCACCAGAAAACTACTTGAGCTAATCAATTAATTTGGCAAAGTTGCAGGATACATAATTAACACGCATAAATCTCCTGCATTGCTATCAATGACAGTTCATAAAGAGAAGTTAGGGAAACAATCCCATTCACCATTGCAACAACAACAACAAAAAATACCTAGGAATATACCTGCCTAAGGAGGCAAAAGACCTGTATGCAGAAAACTATGACACTGATGAAAGAAATCGAAGATGACACATACAGATGGAGAGATAAACAATGTTCTTGGATTGGAAGAGTCAACATTGTGAAAATGTCTACACTACCCAAAACAATCTGCAGATTCATTGCAGTCATAACAAATTATCAGTGGCATTTTTCATAGAAATAGAACAAAAAATAGTAAAATTTGTATGGAGGCACAAAAGACCCTGAAGAGCCAAAGTAATCTTGAGGGAAAAAAATGGAGCTGGAGGCATCAGACTCCCTGACTTCAAACTATATTACAAAGCTACAGTAACCAAGACAATATGCCGCTGGCACAAAAACAGAAATACAGATCAAGGGAAAAGGATAGAAGTCCCAGAGAAAAATTATGGTCAACTAATGTATGACAAAGGAGGCAAGGATATACAATGAAGAAAGACAGCCTCTTCAATAAGTGATGCTGGGAACACTGGACAGCCACATGTAAAAGAATTAATTTAATACACTTTCTAACACTATACACAAAAATAAACTCAAAATGGATTAAAAACCTAAATGTAAGGCCAGACACTTTAAAATTCCTAAGCGTAGGAAGAACACTCTTTGACAGAAAGATCTTTTTTGACCCACCTCATAGAGTAATGGAAATAAAAACAAAAATACATAAGTGAAACCTAAAGAAACTTAAAAGCTTCTGCACAGAAAAGGAAACTATAAGCAAAATAAAAAGATAACCCTCAGAATGGGAGAAAATATTTGCAAATGAATCAAAAGACAAAGGATTAATCTCCAAAATATATAAGCAGTTCATCCAGCTCAATATCAAAAAACCAAACAACCCAGTCAAAAAAATGGGCAAAAGACCCAAATTGGCATTTCTCCAAAGAAGACATGCAGATGGCCAAGAGGCACATGAAAAGCTGCTCAACATCAGTCATTTTTAGAGAAATGCAAATCAAAAATACAATGAGGTATCACTTCACACTGGTTAGAATGGTCATCATCAGAAAATCCACAAACAATAAATGCTGGAGAGGGTGTGGAGGAAATGGAACCCTCTTGCACTGTTGGTGGAAATGTAAATTGATACAGTCACTATGGACAACAGCATGCAGTTTCCTTAAAAAACTAAAAATGGAATTACTGTATGACCCAGCAATCACATGACTGGGCATATACCCAGAGAAAACCATAATTCAAAAAGGCATAAGCACCCCAATGTTCATTGCAGCACTATTTGCAATACCCAGGACATAGAAGCAACCTAAATGTCCATCAACAGATGAATGGATAAAGAAAATGTGGCACATATACACAATGGAATATTACTCAGCTATCAAAAGGAACAAAATAGGGACGTTTTTAGAGACAAAGAATGCACCTAAAGACTGTCATACAGAGTGAAATAAGTCAGAAAGAGAAAAAAATATATCATATGTTAACACATATATGCAGAATGTAGAAAAATGGTACAGATAAACCAGTTTGCAAGGCAGAAATAGAGACAGCAACGTAGAGAACAAACATATGGATACCAAAGGGGGAAAGTGGGTTGGTTAGGGGTGGGGTGAATTGGGAGATTGGGATTGCAATATATATACACACATTACTAATAAGAAAGAAAATCAAATTTTACACTTTGAGTAAATGCAGTTTATTACATGTCCATTATATCTCAATAAAAGTCCTTAAATAAAAACAACAGAGAGATTAGGTATAAGGAGCAGAGATGTAGTACAGTCAAGGCCACACACCCAGAGAAGTGACCCCAAAAAAGAAAGATAATCACAACTGCAAAGGTTTTCATCAAGGAGCAATGGACCTGATCTCCTCATCAGGGTCCCCAAACTCAGGGGCTTGCAATAGGAAGACAAAACCCCAGAATGTCTGAGATTGAAAGCCAGCGAATCTTGCATATGGGTGAGCTTGAGGGTTATAAGAAACAGACTCCACTTTTTTTTTAATAAATTTATTTATTTATTTATATATTTATTGGCTGCATTGGGTCTTCATTGCTGCACGTAGTTTTTCTGTAGTTGCAGAGAGCAGGGGCTACTCTTTGTTGTGGTACACAGGCTTCTCATTACAGTGGCTTCTCTTGTTATGGAGCACAGGCTCTAGGCATGGGGCTTCAATAGTTGTGGCACAAGGGCTTCAGTAGTTGTGGCTCACAAGCTATAGAGTGCAGGCTCAGTAGTTGTGGAGCAAGGGCTTAGTTGCTCTGCAGCATGTGGAATTTTCCTGAACCAGAGATTGAACCCATGTCCCCTTCATTGGCAGGCAGATACTTAACCACTGCACCACCAGGGAAGTCCCAAACTCTACTCTTAAAGAGCATGTGCAAAGCCTTACATGTTCTGAGTACCAGTGCAGAGGTAGTATTTGAAAGGAGCCTTGCCCACAGCCAGCCACCATCAGAAACTTGCCCTTCCAAACACGGGGCCAGCAGCCACTTAATCACACAGGCCTTGGAAGCCACCCAGGCTGGGGCCAGCTTTTCCTACCCAGCATGTCAAAAGCAGTCACTCCCACCACAAAAGAAGGGCCCATGCCTTTCCCATGGGGGTGAAATCAGAGCATATGATGCATGTGATGAGAGTGGAGTGTGGTGCTGAACCCCACAAGATGTCTCCTATGTAAGGCCACTTCTCCAACATTGGGAACATTACTGACCTACCTAATACTTAGAAATAAACACAGAGAATTAGGCAAAATGAGGAGGCAAAGGAATATATTTCAAACAAAGGAGCAAGGCAAAACTCCAGAAGAACTAAGCAATGTGGAGATAAGAAATGAACCCAAAAAAGAGTTCAAGCATCATAAAAATGCTCAATGAACTCAGGATAAGAATGGATGAATACAGTGAGAATTTAAACAGAGAATTAGAAAATAGAAGAACCAAGCAGAACACAAGAATGTAATAACTGAAACCAAAAAAAAAAAAAATACACTAGAAGGACTCAACAATAGATCAAATGATAGAAAGAAATGGATCAGAGAAATGGTACAGAATAGTGGAAATCACCCAAGCTGAACAAAAAACAGAAAAAAAAATGAGGATTGCCTAAGTGACCTCTGGGACAAGATCAGGCATACAAACATTTGCATTATTGGAGTCTCAAGAGAGAACAAAAGGGAAGAAAACATTTTCAAAGACATAATATTTGAAAACATCCCTAACATAGGAAAGTAAGCAAACATACAGGTCCAAGATGAACCCAAAGCAGTCCACACCAAGACACATTATAATTGAAATGATAAAAATTAAAAATGATGAGAGAATCTTAAAAGCTGCAAGGGAAAAGCAATTGATTATATCCAAGAGAACTCCAATAATACTATCAGCTGACTTCAGCACAAAAATTGCAGGCCAGAAAACAATAGCATAATATACTTAAAGTGATGAAAGGGAAAAATCTACAACCAAGAATATTCTACCCCGCAAAGCTACCATTCAGCTTTGAAGGAGAGAAACAGAGTTTTACAGAGAGGCAAAACTAAAATTGATCATCATCACCAAATAAGCTTTACAAGAAAAGTTAAAGGGACTTTTCTGCATGGAAAAGGAAACACCACAACTAGTGGTAAAAATTATGAAAGTAAAAAATCTCATTGATAAAGGCAAACACACAGTAAAAGTAGTAGATCAACTACTTAAAAAGCTGGTAGGAAACTTAAAAGACAAAAGTAGTGAAAACATCTATATCCACATTAAATAGTTAAGGGATACACCAAAAATGATATGAAATATGATGTCAAAAACTTGAAACTTGGGGGTGAAGTATAAATTCAGGTGTTAGACTGTGTTCAAACTTGAGATTATGATATTATCAACTTAATCATTTTTATGTGTGTATATACATATAAATACATATATGTTGTTATGTATAAACCTCTGAGTAACCACAAACCTAAAGCATATAATAGTAGCACACTAACAAAAAAGGATATCCAAGCATAACACTAAAAGACTGTTGTGAAATTAGAAGAGAGCAAAAGAAAACAGGGGGAAAAAACAACCAGAAAACAATTAACAAAATGGCAATATGTACAAACTATCAATAATTACTTTAAATGTAAATGGACTAAATGCTCTAATCAGATGTAGGGTGGCTGAAAGCATAAAAAAAACCAAAGACCCATATATATGTTACTTAGAAGAGACTCACAGCAGAGCTAAAGACAAATACAGATTGACAGTGAAGAGATAGAAAAAGGTATTCCATGAAAATGCAAACAAAAGGAAAGCTGGGGTAGCAATACTTACATCAGACAAAATAGACTTTAAAACATAGTTTGTAAGAAGAGACAAAGAAGAACATTACATAATGAAAAAGAGATCGATCCAACTAGAAGATATGAAAGGTGTAAATATATATGTACCCCACATAGGAGCACCTAAATACATAAAGCCAATATTAGCAAATATAAATAGAGAAATTTACAGAAACACAATAATGGTAAGGAATTTAACACCCAGCTTACATCAATGGACAGAACATCAAGACAGAAAAATCAATAAGGAGATTTTAGCTTTAAATGACACATCAGACCGTATGAACTTAATGGAAATATGTAGAACATTTCATCCAAAAGCAGCAGAATACACATTCTTTTCAAGTGCAGACAGAACATTCTCCAGAATAGATCACATGCTAGATCACAAAAGCCTTAATATATTTAAGAAAATTAAAACCATATCAGGGGACTGAAAAAAGATGGCAGATGAGTAAGACATGGAGATCATCTTCCTCCCCACAAATACATCAAGAATACATCTACTTGTGGAAAGCTCCTAGGGGACACCTTCCAAATGCTGGCAGGAGACCTCAGACCTCCAGAAAGGCAAGAAAATCCCCATGTAACTGGGTAGAACAAAAGAAAAAAGGGAAAAAAGGAGATAAAATAATCCCAAGGAGATGTACCCCTCTGGGAGGGAGCTGCGAATGGGGAAAGTTTCCACACACTGGGAAGCCCCCTTGCTGGCAGGGATGGACAGGGGAAGCTTCGGAGCCCCCAGAGAAGTGAGCAACAACAGGTATGTGGAGGGCAGAGCAGAAAGATTCCCACACCAAGGATTCAAGCAGCACTCCCCAGCCAGACACACTGGTGTGCTCAACCACAACAGCAGGTGGGGTCTAGGTGCCAAGGCTTGGGCTTTAGAGAACAGACACCAGGGAGAGAACTGGGACTGGTTGTGAGAAAATGGCCTGGGGGGAAAGTGCGCCAGAGCTAGCTGGGAGGGAGCTTGGGGGAAAACCTGGGCCTGATGGAGAGGCAGGAGACCATTGTTTCGGGGTGCTCAAGAGGATCTTGCTGCTCCAAGAACTCACAGGCTGCAGAGCAGTGCCTGTGCAAGCACCACCCATGACCTGAGGCTGCTAAATCAAAACACAAAGCCTGTTGCTGTCACCATGCCTGCTGCCGCACCCACTGCCATTGCTACCAAGGGTCCTCTGTGTAGGGCAGGTCATTGGCCACATCTGCCTGGTGGTGGGTGCAGCCCACCAGTGCCAGGGGTACTGTGCTCAAGACCAGCTTCCCTGGGAAAGCACACGGCACACCTCAGGCTCACACTGACCTCTGCTGCTTCAAGAACTCCCACAAATTTCAATTCGACTGGCATACCCTTCCCTCCCACTTACCCCAATTTGCAAGTGAGCCCCAATCACCCTCTTCCACCCCTCTCTTGCCTGGGTAGGGAACTGACCCCTGAGAGCAGCCCACAGGCAAAGGAGCCAAAACTAAAACTGATCCCCAAGGACATTTGGACCAATGAAGAAAATGGAAAACAGTGGCTGGAGGAGCAGAACTAATAGGCACAATAGGCTTGATAAACTGCATCTGTGGATCACCTGAATACATGAATGGTTCTACAACAGAGGCAGTAAAAATTAGGGGGCAACTGTGGACAGTGGAGGCAAATACATGCAGGACTAATACCAGATTACAGTCTGAGCTCTCCACAGTCCTCCCCACAGCAGGTACAGAGACCTACCTAGAAATTTTGGAGAGCTTCCTGGTATGTTTGACTTGTTCCTGGTTTTATGTATTTGTTAGTTTAATCTTTACTGTATGTATTTGTACGTGGGTTTGTATATGGGTTGGTTTACTCCCTTCTTTGCTTGATCTCTTTCTCTTTTCTTTGTTTTCTCTTCTCCTTCTCTTTTCTTCACTTTTTGTAATTGCATGTGCGCACATTTCCTTGTGTGATTTTGACTGTTTAGAGTTGCTTTTACCACCTGTCTTGGGGATTTGTCTCTCTTTCCCTTTCTTCCTTTTTTTTTTTCTTTTCTCTCTTTCTACTTCCTTTTTCTCCATGCTGTTCAGCTTCAAGGGTCTTGGAGCCCCAGCAGGGGTTCAGACCTGGACCTCTGAGGCAGCAGAGCTGAGTCCAGGACTTTGGAACTCCAGAGAACTCCTGACCCCATGGAATATTAATCAGCAAGTGCTCATTCTCAACACTAAGATCAAAATCCAACCAAGGGGCAGCAAGCTCCAGTGCTGGGTACTTCAAGCCAAACAACTAGCAAGACAAGAACATAGCCCCACCAATTAGCAGACAGAGAGCCTATAGTTATACTAAGCACACAGACCACCCAAACACACCAACAGATATGGTCCTGTACATCAGAAGGATAAGATCCAGCTCCACACTCAAGAATGCAGGCACCAGGACCCCCCACCAAGAAGCCTATACAACCCACTGGACCAACTTCCCCACTGGGGACAGACAACAGAGTTAAAAAGAACCATGACCCTGCAACCTAAGGAAAGAAGACCCCAAACACAGTAAGAAAAACAAAATGAGAAAATGGAGAAAGATGTAGCTGATGAAGGAACAAGGTAAAATGTCACAAGACAAGGCAAATGAAAAGGAGTCTACCTGAAAAACAATTCAGAATAATGATAGCAAAGATGATCCAAAATTTCAGGAATAGTATTGAGGTACAGATGGAGGAAATGAAAGAAATGTTTAACAAGGAGCTGGAAGAATTAAAGATCAAACAAACAGTGATGAACAACACAATAACTGGATTTCAAAATACTCTAGAAGGAATGCAGAACAGAATAACTGAGACAGAAGAAAGGAAGATAGAATCATGGAAATAACTGACACAGAGAAGAATAAAGAAAAAAGAATGAAAAGAATCGAGGACTGTCTCAGAGACTTTTGGGACAACATTAAACATATCAACATTCAAATTATAGGGATCCCAGAAGAAGAAGAGAAAAAGAAAACATCTGAGAAAAAATTTTTTAAATATTGTAGTGGAAAACTTCCCCAACATGGGAAAGGAGATAGTAAATCAAATCCAAGAAGTGCAGAGAGTCCCATACAGAAAAAAATTCAAGGAGAAACACACCAAAGCACATATTAATCAAACTGATGAAAATTAAACACAAATAAAAGATATTAAAAGCAACAAGAGAAAAGAAACAGATAACATATAATGGAAAACCCATAAGGATAACAGCTGATCTCTCTGTAGAAAATCTGCAGGCCAGAAGGGAGACACAGGATATACTTAAGTCTTCAAAGAGAAAAACCTACAGCCAAGAACACTTTACTCAGCAAGAATCTCGTTCAGACTCAATAGAGAAATCAAAAGCTTTCCCAACAAGCAAAAGTTAAGAGAATTCAACACCACCAAACCAGACTTACAACAATTGCTAAAGGAACTTCTCTAGGCAGGAAACACAAGAAAAGGAAAAGACCTACAAAAACAAACCCAAAACAATTAAGAAAATGGTAATAGGAACATACATGTCAATCATTACCTTAAATGTAAATGGATTAAATGCTCCAACCAAAAGACACAGACTGGCTGAATGGATACAAAAACAAGACACTTCTAAAAAATTTTAAAAAGAATAAAAAAAATAAAATAAACAAGACCCTTCTATATGCTGTCTACAAGAAACCCACTTCAGACCCAGGGTCACATATAGACTGAAAGTAAGGGGATGGAAAAAGATATTCCATGCAAATGGAAGTCAAAAGAAAGCCATAGTAGCAATACTATTATCAGAAAAATTAGACTTTAAAGTCTATTACAAGAGAAAAGGGAGAACACTAGATAATGATCAAGGGACCATTCCAAGAAGAAGATATAAGAATTGTAAATATCTATGAAAGCAACATAGGAGCACATCAATACATAAGGTAAAAGCTAAAAGTCATAAAGGGAAAACCGACAGTAACACAATAATTGTAGGAGACTTTAACATTCCATTTACATCAATGGACAGATCATCAAAACAGAAAATAAAGGAGACACAAGCTTTAAATGACACATTATACCATCTTGACTTAATTGATATTTATAAGACTTTCTATTCCAAAACTACAGAATACACTTTCTTCTCAAGTGCATACGGAACATTCTCCAGGAGAGATCACATCTTGGGTCACAAATCAAGCCTCGGGAAATTCAAGAAAATTGAAATCATAGCAAGCAACTTCTCCGACCACAATGCCATGAGACTAGATACAATTACAGGGGAAAAAAAGGTGTAAAATATACAAACACATGGAGGTTAACAAAATGATATTAAAAATCAAAATTACTGCAAAAAGGAAATAAATCAAAGAGGAAATAAAAAATACCTGGAAACAAATGACAATGAAAACACAATGACCCAAATTCTATGGGATGCAGCAAAAGCAGTTCTAAGAGGGAAGTTTATAGCAATAGAGCTCTACCTCAAGAAACAAGAAAAAACTCAATAAACAACCTCAACTTACACCTAAAACAATTAGTGAAAGAAGAACAAAGAAAACTCAAAGTGAGCAGATGGAAAGAAATTATAAAGTTCAGATGAGAAATAAATGAAAAAGGAATGAAGGAAACAATAGCAAAGATCAATGAAACTAAAAGCTGGTTCTTTGAGAAGATAAACAAAATTGATAAACCATTAGCCAGACCCATCAGGGAAAAAAGTGAGAAGATGCAAATCAACAGAATTAGAAATGAAAAAGGAGACGTAACAACCAACATTGCAGAAATACAAAAGATCATGAGAGACTACCACAAGCAGCTATATGCCAACAAATAGGATAAATTGGAAGAATTGGATACATTCTTATAAAAGTGTAATCTTCCAAGACTGAACCAGGAAGAAATAGAAAATATGAACAGACCAATCACAAGTATAGAAATTGAGATGGTGATTAAAACTCTCCCAAAAACAAAAGCCCAGGGCCAGATGGATCCACAGGTGAATTCTATCAAACATTTCAAGAAGAGCTAACACCTATCCTTCTCAAACTTTTCCAAAATATAGCAGAAGGGGGAACACTCCCAATCTCATTCTATGAGGCCACCATCACCCTGATACCAAAACCAGGCAAAGATGTCACAAAAAAAGAAAATTACAGGCCAATATCACTGATGAATATGCAAAGATGCAAAAATTCTCAACAAACTACTAGCAAACAGAATCCAACAGCACATTAAAAAGATCATATACCATGATCAAGTGGGGTTTATCCCTGGGATGCAAGGACTCTTCAATATATGCAAATCAATCAGTGTGATACATTATATTAACAAATTGAAGGATAAAAACCATAAGATAATTTCAATAGATGCAGAAAAATCTTTTGACAAAATTCAACATCCATTTATGATAAAAACTCTCCAAAATGTGGGCTTAGAAGGAAATTCCCTCAACATAATAAAAGCCATATATGACAAACCAGCAGCCAACATCATTCTAAATGGAGGAAAACTAAAAGCATTCCCTCTAAAAGCAGGAACAAGACAAGGGTCCCCACTTTCGCCACTATTATTCAACATAGTTTTGGAAGTGTTAGCCACAGCAATTACAGAAGAAAACGAAATGAAAAGAATCCAGGCTGGAAAAGAAGTAAAATTGTCACTCTTTGCAGATGACATGATATTATACATAGAATACGCTAAAGACGCTACCAGAAAACTGCTAGCAGAAATCCATGAATTCAGTAAAGTAGCAGGATACAAAATTAGTGCACAGAAATCTCATGCATTCATACACACTAAAAAAGAAACATCAGAAAGAGAAATTAAGGAAACACTCCCTCTTATCATTGCAAAAAAAAAGAATACAATACCCAGGTATAAACCTGCCTAAGGAGGAAAAAGCCCTATATGCAGAAAACTATAAGACAATGATAAAGGAAATCAAAGATGAAACAAGCAGAGAGAGGGATATACCATGTTCTTGGATTGGAAGAATCAACATTATGAAAATGACTATACTACCAAAAGCAATTTACAGATTGAATGCAATCACTATCAAATTGCCAATGGCATTTTTCACAGAACTAGAACAAGAAATTTTATGATTTGTATGTAAATGCAAAAGACCCCAAACAGCCATAGCAATCTTGAGAAGGAAAGACAGAGCTGGAGGAATGAGGCTTCTTGATTTCAAAATATACTACAAGGCTACAGTGATCAAGAGAGTATGGTGCTGGCACAAACACAAAATTATATATCAATGGAACAGGATTAGAGCCCATAAATAAACCCACATACATATGGTCACCTTATCTTTGACAAAGGAAGCAAGAATATAAAATGGAAAAAAGAGAGCCTCTTCAATAAGTGGTGCTGGGAAAATTGGACAGCTACATTGAAAAGAATGAAATTAGAGCACTTCCTTACACCATACACAAAAATAAACTCAGAATCAATTAAAGACCTAAATGTAAGGCCAGACACTATAAATCTCCTAGAGGAAAACATAGGCAGAACACTCTATAATGTAAATGAAAGCAAGATCCTTTTTGACCCACCTCCTAGAATCATGGAAATAAAATCAAGAATAAACAAATGGGACCTAATGAAACTTAAAAGCTTTTGCACAGCCAAAGAAACCATAAAGAAGACAGGAAGACAACCATCAGAATGGGAGAAAATATTTGCCAATGAAGTGACTGACAACAGATTAATCTCCAAAACATACAAGCATCTCATGTAGCTTAATACTATAAAAGCAAATAACCCAATCCAAAAATGGGTGGAAGACCTAAATAGACATTTCTCCAAAGAAGACATGCAGATAGCTAACAAACACATGAAAAGATGCTCAACATCACTAATCATTATATATATACTACCAACTGTAAAATAGATAGTCAGTGGGAAGTTGTTGTATAACAAAAGGAGTCCAACTCGAGGATGGAAGATGCCTTAGAGGACTGGGGCGGGGAGGGTGGGGGGGACTTGAGGAGGGGGAGTCAAGGAAGGGAGTGAATACGGGGATATGTGTATAAAAACAGATGATTGAACTTGGTGTACCCCCCAAAAAATAATAAATAAATAAATAAATAAATTTAAAAAAAATTAAAAAATAAATGCAAGTCAAAGCCACAATCAGAATAGCCATCATCAAAAATCTAGAAGCAATAAACGCTGGAAAGGGTGCAGAGAAAAGGGAACACTTCTGCACTGTTGGTGGGGATGTAAATTAGTACAGCCACTATGGAAATCAGTATGGAGGTTCCTCAAAAAACAAAAAAAAATAGAACCACCATATGACCCAGCATTCCCACAACTGGGCATATACCCAGAGAAAATCATAATCCAAAAAGAAACATATAACACAATGTTCATTGCAGCACTATGGACAATAGCCAGGACATGGAAGCAACCTAAATGCCCATCAACAGATGAATGGATAAAGTAGATGTGGCACATATATACAATGGAATATTACTCAGCTATAAAAAGGAATGAAATTGAGTTATTTGTAATGAGGTGGATGGACCTAGAGACTGTCATATAGAGCAAAGTAAGCCAGAAAGAGAAAAACAAATACTGTATGCTAACTCAAATATATGGAATCCAAGAAAATGGTACTGATAAACCCAGTGACAGGGCAAGAATAAAGATGCAGATGTAGAGAATGTACTTGAGGACACGGGGTGGGTGGTGAAGGGGAAGCTGGGACGAAGTGAGAGAGTAGCATTGACATATATACACTATCAAATGTAAAATAGGTAGATAGTGGGAGGCTGCTGCATAAAACAGAGAGATGAACTCGATGAAGGGTGATGAGTTAGAGGGTTGGGATATGCAGGGTTGGAGTGAGGTGCAGGAGGGAGGGTATATGGGGATATACATATAAATACAGCTGATTCACTTTGGTGTACAGCGAAAACTGGCACAACAGTGTAAAGCAATTATACTCCAATAAAGAGCTTGAAAAGATCCATATCAAATAGCTTTTTTGACCACAACAGGATGAGACAAGAAATTAATTACAAGAAAAAAAACTGCAAAAAACACAAATACATGGAGGTTAAACAGTATAATACTAAAGAGCCAATGAGTTTGAAGAACTCAAGGAATCAACCAAAAAATACCTGGAGACAAAGGAAAAAGGAAAGAGAGAAATCCAAAAACTACGGGACACTGACAAATCAGTTCGAAAGGGGAAGTTTATAACTATACAAGCCTACCTCAGGAAACAAAAAAAATCTTAAATTAACTTTCTAAGCTTACATCTAAAGAAGCTAGAAAAAGAAGAACAGAAATACCTCAAGTTAGTAGAAGGAAAGGTATAATAAAGATGTAAGCATAAATAAATGAAATAGAAACTAAAAAAGCAAAATAAAAGATTAATGAGACTAAGAACTGTATCATTAAAAGACAAACAAATTTAATACAACTTTCAGTAGACTCATCAAGAAAAGAACAGAGGGTGCAAATATGTAAAATCAGAAATTAAAGAGGGTAAAATACAACTGACATCACAGAAATACAAACAGTGATTAAAGATTACTATGACCAATTATATGCCTCAAAATTGAAAACTTACAAGAAATAAATAAATCCCTAGAGAAGTACAATCTACAGAGACTGATTCAGGATGGAATAGAAAATATGAACAGAGAGATTGCTAGAAATGAAATTGAATCAATAATTTTTAAAGAAAACCTCCAAACACACAAGTCCAGGACTATACAGATTCACAGGTGAACTCTATCAAGCATTTAAAGAAGAGTTAACATCTATCCTTCTCAAACTATTCTAAAATATTAAAGAGAAAGGGATGCTTCCAAACCCACTCTATGAAGCTAGCATTGCCCTTATACCAAAATCAGACAAAGATGACACAAAACCAAGAAAATTATCGGCCAATATCACTGATGAACCTAGAGGAAAAATCTTCAAAAATATTAGCAAAGAGACTTCAACAATATATTACAAGAAATATAAACCATGATCAAGTGGGATTTATTCCAAGAATACCAGAATGGTTAACTAGCCATAGATCCATCAATGCAATACATCACATTAATAAATTGAAAACTAAAAATCATGATCATACATCAAATTTTTCTGACAAAATTTAACATTAATTTATGGTAAAAATTCTCAGAAAGTGGGTATGTAGGGAGTATTACTCAACATAACAAAGTCCATATATGACAAATCTACACCCAACATCATACTTAATGGTGAAAAGCCAAAAGCATTTCCTCTGAGATAAGGAATAATATAAGGATGCCCACTTTCACCACTTTTATCCAACATAGTATTGAAAGTCCTAAGCATAGCAATCAGTAAGAAAAAGAAAGAAAAGTAACTAAATTGGAAAGGATGAAATATAAGTATTATTTTTTGCAGATAACATACTATACATAGAGAACCTACAGATGCAACTGAAAAACTACTGTAACTGATAAATTAATTTGGTAAAGTTGTAGAATACAAAATTAATTCAGAGAAGTCTGTTGCATTTCTATATACTAACAATGAACTATCAGCAAGAGAAATTAAGAAAACAGTCTCACTTAACATCATATCAAAAAGAATAAAATACCTAGGAATAAACCTACCTAAAGAGAAAAAAACACCTGCACTACAAAAACTATAAAACTCTGATGAAAGAAATCAAAGATGAAAGAAGCAGATGGAAAGATATACCGTGTACTTGGATTAGAAGAATAAAATATTGTCAAAATAACTATACTACCCAAGGAAATCTACAGATTCAATACAATCTCTATCAAAATGCCAATGGTGTTTTTTCACAGCTATTAGAAAAAATAATTCTATAATTTGTATTGAAACACAGAAGACCCTCAAAAGTCAAAGCAATCTTAAGAAGAACAAACCTGAAGTTAATATGGTTCTTGATTTCAAACTATACTGCAAATCTATAGTGATGAAAATAGTAAAGTAGGACACAAAGCCAGGCACATAGATCAATGGAATATAATAGAGATCCCAGAAATAAAACCACACTTATATGGGCAGTTAAGCTTTGATAAAGAAGGCAAGAATATACCATGGGAAAAAGCCTCTTTAATAAATTGTGTTGGGGAAACTGGATAGCTACATGAAAAAGAATCAAAATGGATTAATTTCTCACATCATATATAGAAATAAATTCATAATACATTAAAGACATAGATATAACACCTGAAATCATAAAACTTTTAGAAGAAAACATGGGCATACACACTTTGACGTTGGTCTTAGAAATATTTTTTAAAATATGTCTCTGTAGGCAAGGGAAAAAAAGCAGAAATAAACAATAGGACTACATCAAATTAAAAAGCTTTTGCATAGAGAAGGAAACTATCAACATAACAAAAAGGCATCCTACTGAATGGAAGAAGTTATTTGCAAATGACATTACTGATAAAGGGTTAATATTGAAAATAAACACAGAACACATATAACTCAACATAAATAAAACAAATAACTCAATAGAAAAATGTGCAGAGAAATTGAATAGACTTTTTTTCAGAAGAAGATATACAGATAGACATCAGGCACATGAATAGATGCTCAATATCCCTAATTGTCAGGAATATGCAAATCAAAACCACAATAAGATATCTCCTCACACTTGTTCATTGTCAAAAAGACAAAAAATAACAACTGTTGGAGAGGATGTTGAGAATAGACACCCTTGTGTACTGTTAGCAGGAAAGTAAATTGGTACAAGAACCATTATGGAAAACATTACTGATACTTGTCAATAAATTAAAAATAAGAGGAGGTGGAGACAAGATGGTGGAGTAGAAGGATGTGAGCTCACCTCATCTTATGAAAACACTAAAATCACAATTAACTGCTGAACATCCATTGACAAAAAACACTGTAACCTATGAAAAAAAAATAACCTACATCCAAAGACAAAGAATAAGCCACAATGAGAATGTAGGAGGGGCACAGTTGTGATAAAATAAACTCCATACCTACCAATAGGCAATAGATAGCTGAATGTGACAGACCAACATTTTATATGATCCATTTCTGCAACCTTATATGATGATGAAAGATTTTGTCAGAAGTGATGTCTTGGTCATAGCATAAGATCATGGAATAGACTTAAGATACTGGGATGGATTCTTCACTAGAAATAGAGAGCATCATAGAAGTCTGTAGATGAAGGCTTGTCCAGTGATTAATTTAGCTAAAAAAGAGAGCATTAGCAGAATATAAAGTGAAACACTGACAAAGGCCGTCATAAATTTTTGAAGTCATTGACTATTTTATCATGCTATACTATCATGAATGACATGAAAAGTGAACTGAGGGAGGACAAAAGATAGCAGAGTAGAAGGATGTGAGCTCACCCCATCTTTGTAAACACCAAAATCACAACTAACTCCTAAACAACCATTGACAAAAAAGAAAACAAAACAAACAAACAAAAAACAAATGATAGAACCTAACAAAGAAGATACATTAAATCCAAAGACAAAGTCACAAGACTGTAGGAGGGGCACAATCACAATAAAATCAAATCCCATATGTGACAGGTGGGCGACACACAAGGTTGAAGAAAACTATACCACAGAAATTCTCTCACAACAGTGAAAGTTCTTAACCCCATGTCAGGCTCCCTAGACTGGGGGGGGGGGGGTATGGCAACAGGAGGAGGAGCCATGAGTATCTGGTTTTGAAGGCCAGTGGGGATTGACTGCAGGAATTCCACATGACTGGGGGAAACAGAAACTTCACTCTAAGAGGGTGCACAGAGTCTTGTGTGTACAAGGACCCAAGGAAAAAAGCAGTGACCTCATAAAAGACTGGGCTAGATTTACTTGCTAGTACTG
This sequence comes from Hippopotamus amphibius kiboko, assembly GCF_030028045.1. Taxonomy (NCBI): domain Eukaryota; kingdom Metazoa; phylum Chordata; class Mammalia; order Artiodactyla; family Hippopotamidae; genus Hippopotamus; species Hippopotamus amphibius. Next base: position 69,164,766 of record NC_080203.1, on the reverse strand, counting down.
GAAGGTCTCCTTGGAGGTGGGTGGCAGCTGTGGCTCACTGTGGGGACAAGGTCACCAGTGGCAGAAGTTCTGGGGAGTACTCATTTGTGTGAACCCTCTTGGGGGGCAGCATTTCCCCCCCAAGACCTAGGCTCACTCAACAGCCTTTAGGCTCCAGTGCTGGGATGCCTCAGGCCAAACAACAAACAGGGCAGGAACACAGCCCCACCCATCATCAGGCTAGCTGCTTAAAGTCTTTCTGAGTAAACAGCTGCCTGACAAACACACCCCCACACACAATGCTGCCCACCAGAGGGACAAGACTCATTTCTATCCACCAGTGGGCAGGTACCAGTCTCTCCCACCAGGAAGCCTGCACAATCCCCTTAGACAACCTCATCCACCAAGGGGCAGACAGCAGAAACAAGAAAAACTACAACCCTGAATCCTGCAGAATGGAAGCCAAAATCACAAAAAAAAAAAAAAAAAAAAGAAAGAAAAAAAAAAGAGATGACAAAGGAATATGTCCCAGATGTAAGAGCAAGACAAAATGCCAGAACAACTAAGTGAAGTGGACATAGGCAATCTTCCCGGAAAAAAAAAAAAAAATTCAGAGTAATGATAGTAAAGATGATAAAAGAGCTTGGAAAATGAATGGAGGCATAGATCAAGAAGAAGAAAATGATGTTTAACAAAGACCAAGAAGAACCAAAGACAAACAAACAGAGATGAAGAATAAAATAATTGAATTGAAAAATTAAAAAAATACACTAGAAATAATGAATAGAAGAGTAACTGAGGCAGAAGAATGGATAAGTGAGCTGGAAGACAGATAGTGGAAATTATTGCTGCAGAAAAAAAAATAAAGAAAAAAGAATGAAAAGAAATGAAGACAAACTAAGAGACCTCTGGGACATTAAATGCACCAACATTCATATTATTTGTGTCCAAGAAAGAGAAGAGAGAAAGGCCCTGAGAAAATATTTGAAGAGGTAATAGCTGAATACTTCCCTAACATGGGAAAAGAAACAGTCATCAAAATCCAGGAAATGGAGAGAGTCCCAGGCAGGACAAACCCAATGAGGAATGTGCCAAGCCACATAGTAATCAAATTAACAAAAACTAAAGACAAAGAAAAAATATTAGAAGCAACAAGGGAAAAGCAACAAATAAAATACAAGGTGGCTTCCCTGGTGGCGCAGTGGTTAAGAATATGCCTGTCAAGGGGATACGGGTTTGAGCCCTGCTCTGGGAAGATTTCACATGCTGCAGAGCAACTAAGCCCATGTGCCACAACAATTGAGCCTGTGCTCTAGAGCCTGTGAGCCACAACTACTGAGCCCATGTGCCACAAGTATTGAAGCCCAAGCACCTAGAGCCCATGCTCCACAACAAGAGAAGCCACTACAATGAGGAACCCATGCACCACAATGAAGAGTGGCCCCTGCTTGCAGCAACTAGAGGAAGCCCATGTGCAGTGACGAAGACCCAACACAGTCAAAAAATAAATAAAATAAATTAAAAAATAAAAAAGAATATGCCTGCCAATGCAGGGGACACAGGTTTGATCCCTGAGCCGGGAAGATCACACATGCTGTGGAGAAATTAAGCCCATGCACCACAACTACTGAGCCTGCATTCTAGAGCCCACAAGCCACAACTACTGAGCCCATGTGCCACAACTACTGAAGCCTGCATGCCTAGAGCCCATGCTCTGCAACAAGAGAAGCCACAGCAATAACAAGCCCGCACACCACAACGAAGAGTAGGCCCCACTCTCTGCAACTAGAGAAAGCCTGTGTGCAGCAACAAAGACCCATCACAGTCAATAAATAAATAAGTAAATTTATTTTAAAAAGAGTACAAAGGAACTCCCATAAGGTTATCAGCTGATTTGCCAGCAGAAACTCTGCAGGCCTGAAGGGAATTGCATGATATATTTAAAGTGATGAAAGAGAGGAACCTACAACCAAGAATACTCTACCCATCAAGGATTTCATTCAGATTCAACAGAGAAATCAAAAGCTTTATAGACAAGCAAAAACTAAGAGAATAGAACACCACCAGATCAGCTTTGTAACTAATGCTAAAGGAACTTCTCTAAGCGGAAAAGATGAGACCACAACTAGAAACAAGAAAATTACAAAAGGGAAAGCTCACTGGTAAAAGCAAACACACAGTAAAGGTAGGAAATCATCCACACACAAATACCATATCAAAACCAGCAACCATGAGAAGAGGAGAGTACAAATGTAGGATATTGAAAATGCATTTGAAATTGAAACATCTGCAACTAAAGGTATTTTGTTTATGTAAAGACTGCTAAATCAAAACCTCATGGAAAACACAAAACAAAAATCTACAATAGATACACAGACACAAAAAGAAAAAGGAATCCAAACACAATACTAAAGTTAGTCATCACATCACAAGGGAAGAGAACAAAAGAGGAAGAGAAGAAAAAACAGCTACAAAAACAAATCCAAAACAAATAAGTAAAAGTCAATAATAGGCTTCCCTGGTGGTGCAGTGGTAAAGAACCCACCTGCCAATGCAGGGGACACTTGTTTGAACCCTGGTCTGGGAAGATCCCACATGCCACAAAGCAACTAAGCCTAAGTGCCACAACTACTGAGCCTGTGCTCTACAGCCCATGAGCCACAACTACTGAGCCCACACACTGCAACTACTGAAGCCCATGCACCTAGAGCCTATGCTCTGCAACAAGAGAAGCCACTACAATAAGAAGCCTGAGCACCACAATGAAAAGTAGGCCCCACTCTCCACAAATACAGAAAGCCTGTGCACAGCAATGAAGACCCAATGCAGCCAATAGAATTAATTAATTAATTTTAAGGAATAAAAAGGCAATAAGAACATGCAAATTAATAAATTAAATGTGAATGGATTACATGCTTCAACCAAAAGACATAGACTGGTTGAATGGATACAAAAACAAGACCCATATATACACTCTCTACAAGAGACCCACTTCAGATCTGAGGACACATACAGAGTGAAAGTGAGGGGATGAAAAAAGATATTCAATGAAATGAAAATCAAAAGATAGCTGGAGTAGCAATACTCATATCAGTAAAAATAGACTAAAATAAAGACTGTAACAAAAGGCAAAGAAGGACAATACATAATGATCAAAGGATCAATCCAAGAAGAAGATGTTACAACTGTAAAAATATATGCACTCAACATAGGAGCACCACAATATATGACAAGTGCTAACAGCCATAAAAGGAGAAATTGACATTAACAATATAATAGTTGGGGACATTAACTATCCATTTTCAACAATGGACAGATCATCCAGACAAAAGATCAATAAGGAAACACAGGCCTTAAATCATACATTAGACCGGATGGACTTAATGGATATTTATAAAGCATTCCATCCAAAACAGCAGAATATACATTCTTAAGTGCACACGAAACATTCTCCAGGGGTGATCACATGCTGGGCCACAAAGTGTGTCTCAGTAAATTTAAGAAAATTGAAATCAAATCAAGCACCTTTTCTGAGCACAACACTATGAGATTAGAAATCAATTAAAGAAAAACAAAACTATAAAAATCACAAACACATGAAAGCTAAATAATATGCTATTAAACAACCAATGGATTCCTGAAGAAATCAAAAAGGAAATTAAAAAATACCTAGACACAAATGAAAATGAAAGCATAACAATCCAAAATCTATGGGAAGCAGCAAAACAGTTCTAAAAGGAAAGTTTATAGCAAAATAAACTTACCTCAGAAAACAGAAGAAATCTTAAATAAACAGTCTAACCTTACACCTAAAGTAACTAGAGAAAGAAGAATAAACAAAATCCAAAGTTAGTAGAAGGAAAGAAATCATAAACATCATAACAGAAGTAAATGAAATAGATATGAAGAAAACAATAGCAAAGATCAATGAAACTAAAAGCCAGTTCTTTAAAAAGATTTTAAAAAATTGATAAACTTTTAGCCAAACTCATCAAGAGGAAGAGGGCTCAAGTTAATAAAATTAGAAATGAAAAAGGAGAAGTTACAAAGAACACCATAGAGATACAAAGGATCATAAGAGACTATGACAAACAACTATGCCAATAAAATTGACAACCTAGAAGAAATGGACACATTCTTATAAAGGTACAATCTCCCAAGACTAAACCAGGAAGAAATAGAAAATATGAAGATACCAATCACAAGTATTGAAACTGTGATTAAATAACTCTGAAAAAAAAGGCCAAGACCAGATGGCTTCACAAGCAAATTCTATCAAACACTTAGAGAAGAATTAATGCTTCTCCTTTTGAAAATATTCCCAAATATTGCAGAGAAGAAACATTCCCAGACTCATTCTATGAGGCCACTATCACCCTGATACCAAAACCAGACAAAGATAGCAGAAAAAAAGAAAATTATAGGCCAATAACACTGATGAACATAGACATGAAAATCCTCAACAAAACACTACTAAACCATATCCAACAATATATTTAAAGGATCATACACTATGATCAAGTGGAATTTATCCCATGGATGCAAGAATTCTTCAATATATGGAAATCAATCAATGTGATATACCATCTTAACAAAGTGAAGGATAAAAACCATATGATCATCTCAATAGATGCAGAAAAAGCTTTTGACAAAATTCAACACCCATTTATGATAAAAACTCCTCAGAACATGGACATAGAGGGAACATAACTCAATATAATAAAGGCCATACATGACAAACATACAACTAGCATCATACTCAATGGTGAAAAGCTGAAAGCATTTCCTCTAAGATCAGGAACAAGAAAGGATGTCCACTCTCAGCATTTTATTCAACATAGTTTTGTAAGTCCTAGCCATGGCATTCAGAAAAGGAAAAGAAACAATAGAAATCCAAATTGGAAAAGATGAATTAAAAATGACACTATTTGCAGATGACATGTTAGTATACATAGAAAATCATGCTTCCAGAAAACTACTAGAGCTCATCAATGAATCTGGTAAAGTTGCATGGTACAATATTAATACACATAAATCTATTTCATTTCTATATACTAACAACAAAAGATCAAGAGAAATTAAAGAAACAATACCATTTACCATCACATCATAAAGAATAAAATACATAGGAATAAACCTATCTAAGGAGACCAAAGGCCTGTACTCCAAAAACTAAAAGATGCTGAGGAAAGAACTCAAAGATTACAAAAACACATAGAACTATACACCAAGCTCTTGGATTGGAAGAATCAATTGTTAAAATGACTGTACTACCAAAGGCAATCTACATATTCAATGCAATCCCTATCAAATTAAGATTGGCACTTTTCACAGAACTAGAACAAAGTATCCTTATAAGTTCTATGGAGACAAAATAGACCATGAATAGTCAAAGCAATCTTGAGAAAGAAAAATGGAGCTGGAGGAATCAGGCTTCTGACTCCAGACTATACTAAAAAGCTACAATAATCAGGACAGTATGGTACTTGCACAAAAACAGAAATATAGGTCAATGGAACATGACAGAAAGCCCAGAGATAAACCCACACACATATGGGCACCTTATCTTTGACAAAGGAGGCAAGAATATACAATGGAAAAAAGACAACCTCTTCATTAAGTGGTGCTGGGAAAACTGGGCAACTACATGTAAAAGAATGAAATTAGAACATTCCCTAAAACTGTACACAAAAATAAACTCAAAATGGATTAAAGACCTAAATATCAGGCCAGACACTATAAAACTCTTAGAGGAAAACATAGACAGAACACTCTATGATATAAATGACAGTAAGATCCTTTTTGGCCCACCTCCTAGAGTAAGGAAAATGAAAACAAAAATAAACAAATGGGACCTAATGAAACTTAAAAGCTTTTGCACAGCAAAGGAAACCATAAATATGGTGAAAAGACAAACCTCAGAGTGGGAGAAAATATTTGCAAATGAAGCAACTGACAACAGATTAAACTTCAAAATATACAAGCAGCTCATGCAGTTCAATGTCAACAAAACAAACAACCTCATCCAAAAATGGGCCAAAGACCTAAACAGACATTTCTTCAAAGAAAAAATACAGATGGCCAACAAACATAAGCTGCTCAACATCACTAATCATTAGAGAATTGCAAATCAAAACCACAATGAGGTATCACCTCACACCAATCAGAATGGCCATCATCAAAAAATCTAGGAACAATGAATGCTGGAGAGGCTGTGGAGAAAAGGGAACCCTCCTGCACTGTTGGTGGGAATGGAAAGTGATACAGCCAGTACTGAAAACAGTATGGAGATTCCTTAAAAAACTAAAAATAGATATACCAGATGGCCCAGCAATCCCACTACTGGGCTTATACCTGAATATACCTGGAGAAAACCATAATTCAAAAGGATACATGCACCCCAATGTTAATTGCAGCACTATTTACAATAGCCAGGGCATGGAAGCAACCTAAATGCCCATCAACAGGTGAATGAAGAAGATGTGGCACATATATAAATGGAATACTACTCAGCTATCAAAAGGAAGGAAATTGAGTTATTTGTAGTGAGGTGGTTGGACCTAGAGTCTGTCATACAGAGTGAAGTAAGTCAGAAAGAGAGAAACAAATGCCATATGCTAACACATATATATGGAATCTAAAAAAGTGGTATGATGAAGTCAGTGGCAGGGGAAGAATAATGACTGAGATATAGAGAACAGACTTGAGGACACGAGGTGGGGGAGAGCAGAAGCTGGGACAAAGTGAGAGAGTAGCATTGACATTTATACACTACTTAATGTAAAATAGATGGCTAGTGGGAAGCAACTGCATAACACAGGGAGATAAACTGGATGATTGGTGATGACCTAGGGAGGTTGGATAGGGAGGCTGGGAGGGAGGCTCAAGAGGGAGGGGATATGGTGATATACATATAAATACAGCTGATTCTCTTTGTTGTAGAGAGGAAGCTAGCAGAATAATGTAAAGCAATTATACTCCAATAAAGCTCTGGAAAAGAAAAACCATGAGAATTCTGAGGTAAAAAAAAAAGGCTGTGAGAAAAAGGAATGTGTGATTTTCAGGCTGAAGCTATGAAATGTTCCTGTGTGATGTTTCAGCGCTTTCCTCTCCTGTCACTTTGATCATGGTAACCATTTAAAGTTATAAGAATTAAGAAGGCTGACACAACATTGTAAAGAAACTGTACTCCAATAAAAATAAATAAATAATAAATAAATAAATAAAAAAGAATTAAGAACACAATATTGATTTTTGGTTACTGCCTGTGAACAAAAATGAACATTTATGTGTTAAGTCAGTGCCATTTGTATATCTGCGTATTACCACAACATAGCCTGTTATATCTTGGCCAAGGAAAACAATTATGATTTTTCTAGGCCTTTATATAATGGCAGGAATTGTAATAACTGATTTACAGAAATTATCTCATTTTGATTTATGAATAACCTTATAAGGAAGATACTATTATAATACATATTACACAATTGAGAGAAATGAGTTACATGGAGGTAGAAAGCTTAACCAAGGCACACAGCCAGTAAGTATGTCACTGAACTCAACCTGGAAAACAACCAATGCAGTCATGAAAGTGACATTTCAAAGCTTTTACATAGGAAACAGAGGTAAACTACATATAGTTTGCTTAAACTGTAAAAACAGAACATAATAAAGATATGAAGTATGCATGCTAAAAATGTTAACAATAGTGACATGCAGGTGGTGATCTTATGAGCAATGCTATTTTCTTTTTTATATTTTATAAAATAGAATATAGAGTCCAAAAATAGACCCACAAATAAATGGTCAATTTTTTTTGGTTTTATTTTAGAGTCAACATTAACATGAATTTAATATTAAACTGTCTTCATTAGCATAACCACAGTTTCAAGAGACTCCTGCCAGGAAGATAACATTGAAAGTAACTATACTATTCCTCCCAGGAATTTCTCTAAAATCCATCAACTCAACAGAAAATATCAACCAACAGCTTACACACTGACTCTTTCAATAATATGTGTAGATGAAATAAATATCTTTAAATGTATTATAGTTACAATAATAGTAGCATAATAGTGAGTGGAGGAGAGTTATTACTGAACAAAATGTACCAATGAATTACAGTCCTTCTACTCATTCTTTCTCTACAGTGTCTGGCAATTCTTCCCACTCCTCAAAGGGGACCACCTTACTAGGCTAATGAAAAGGAGGAAATATTTGTGTTTTCTGATTTCTGTACAGAGATATTTTCCAGATACATCTTTGATAGAAACAAAGCTATGGCCAACAGATATCCTTAGTCAAATCCTATACTTGAGTCTATGCAACATAAGAATTGTTTGATGGTGACTTTTTTTAAGGACTTTTATTGAGATATAATTGAAAATTGTCAATTGTTTTTTGACAAGAGTGCCAACAAGGAAAGAAAATTTTTTTCAACAAATAGTGCTGGGTCACCTGAATACCAATACACAATAAAAAATAAATATTGACCATTAGAGCACACCATACACAATGACTAACTTGAAGTGGACCTTAGTCCCAAAAGTAAAATTGAAAATTATAAAAAGTTTTGTAGGAAAACATAAAAAAAACTTTGTCCCCTTGGGGGTAGGCAAAGGTTTTCTTGCACAAACACACAAAAACCATAAAATTAAAAATTGATAATTGGGACCTCATCAAAGTTAGGAAATTAGAAAGTTTTGCAATTGAAAAACAATCAAGAAAATAAAGCAACCAACCACAGATGGGAAATCATTTGCAAAACTTATATCTTATATAAACTTTTATCTAGGTAACAAGAACTAATAATAATTATTATTTATTTTATTATATAAGTATTATGTGTAATTATCTATAATTTAATAGTTGTTATACTCAAAATGGGCAAAAAATTTGAACACTTTTTTTTTTTTTTTTTTATTATTTTATTTTATTTTTTTTGGGGGTACACCAGGTTCAATAAATTGTTTTTTTTTACACATATCCCCATATTCCCTCCCTTCCTTGACGCCCCCCCCTCGATTCCCCCCCACCCTCCCTGCCCCAGTCCTCTAAGGCATCTTCCATCCTCGAGTTGGACTCCCTTTGTTATACAACAACTTCCCACTGACTATTTTACAGTTGGTAGTATATATATGTCTGTACTACTCTCCCGCTTCTTCTCAGTTTCCCCTTCACCCCCCGCCCCCTCCCATACCTCGAGTTCTCCAGTCCATTCTCTGTATCTGCTTCCCTGTTCTTGTCACTGAGTTCATCAGTACCATTTTTATATTCCGTATATGTGAGTTAGCATACAATATTTGTCTTTCTCTTTCTGACTTACTTCACTCTGTATGACAGATTGTAGTTCTATCCACCTCATTACATATAGCTCCATCTCATCCCTTTTTATAGCTGAGTAATATTCCATTGTATATATATGCCACATCTTCTGTATCCATTCATTTGTTGATGGGCATTTAGGTTGCTTCCATGTCCTGGCTATTGTAAAGAGTGCTGCAATAAACATGATGGTACAAGTTTCTTTTGGGATTATGGTTTTCTTTGGGTATATGCCCAGGAGTGGGATGACTGGATCATATGGTAGTTCTATTTGTAGTTTTTTAAGGAACCTCCAAATTGTTTTCCATAGTGGCTGTACCAACTTACAGTCCCACCAACAGTGCAGGAGAGTTCCCTTTTCTCCACACCCTCTCCAACATTTGTTGTTTCCAGACTTTGTGATGATGGCCATTCTGATTGGTGTGAGGTGATACCTCATTGTGGCTTTGACTTGCATTTCTCTGATGATGAGTGATGTTGAGCATCTTTTCATGTGTTTGTTGGCCATCTGTATGTCTTCTTTGGAGAAATGTCTATTTAGGTCTTCTGCCCATTTGTGGATTGGGTTATTTGCTTTTTTGGTATGAAGCTGCATGAGCTGCTTGTATATTTTGGAGGTTAATCCTTTGTCCGTTGTTTCATAGGCAATTATTTTTTCCCATTCTGAGGGTTGCCTTTTAGTCTTGTTTATGGTTTCTTTTGCTGTGCAAAAGCTTTTAAGTTTCATGAGGTCCCATTCGTTTATTCTTGATTTTATTTCCATGATTCTAGGAGGTGGGTCAAAAAGGATGTTGCTTTGATGTATGTCAAAGAGTGTTCTGCCTATGTTTTCCTCTAGGAGTTTGATAGTGTCTGGCCTTACATGTAGGTCTTTAATCCATTTGGAGTTTATTTTTGTGTATGGTGTTAGGAAGTGTTCTAATTTCATTCTTTTACATGTTGCTGTCCAATTTTCCCAGCACCACTTATTGAAGAGGCTGTCTTTTTTCCATTGTATACTCGTGCCTCCTTTGTCAAAGATAAGGTGCCCATATGTGTTTGGGCTTACTTCTGAGTTCTCTATTCTGTTCCATTGATCTTCCTTTCTATTTTTGTGCCAGTACCATACTGTCTTGATCACTATGGCCTTGTAGTATAGTTTGAAGTCAGGAAGCCTGATTCCACCAACTCCATTTTTCCTTCTCAAGATTGTTTTGGCTATTCGGGGTCTTTTGCGTTTCCATACAAATCGTAAGATTTCTTGCTCTAGTTCTGTGAAAAATGCCATTGGTAATCTGATCGGGATTGCATTAAATCTGTAAATTGCTTTGGGTAGTACAGTCATTTTCACGATGTTGATTCTTCCAATCCAGGAACATGGTATATCCCTCCATCTGTTTATGTCATCTTTGATTTCTTTCATCAATGTCTTAAAGTTTTCTGCATACAGATCTTTTGCCTCCTTAGGCAGGTTTATTCCTAGGTATTTTATTCTTTTGGTTGCAATGGTGAATGGGAGAGTTTCCTTAATTTCTCTTTCTGCTCTTCCGTTGTTCGTGTATAGGAATGCAAGAGATTTCTGTGCATTAATTTTGTATCCTGCTACTTTACTAAACTCATCAATGAGTGCTAGCAGTTTTCTGGTAGAGTCTTTAGGGTTTTCTATATATAGTATCATGTCATCTGCAAAGAGTGATAATTTTACTTCTTCTTTTCCAATTTGGATTCCTTTAATTTCTTTTTCTTCTCTGATTGCTGTGGCTAACACTTCCAAAACTATGTTGAATAACAGTGGTGAGAGTGGACACCCTTGTCTTGTTCCTGTTCTTAGAGGGAATTCTTCCAGTTTTTCTCCATTGAGAACAATGTTGGCTTTTGGTTTGTCATATATGGCTTTTATGATGTTGAGGTAATTTCCTTCTATGCCCATTTTCTGGAGAGCTTTTATCATAAATGGATGTTGAACTTTGTCAAAAGCTTTTTCTGCATCTATTGAAATGATCATATGGTTTTTATCCTTCAATTTTTTGATATGATGTATCACGTTGATTGATTTGCGTATATTGAAGAATCCTTGCATCCCAGGGATAAACCCCACTTGATCGTGGTGTATGATTTTTTTAATGTGCTGTTGCAGTCTGTTAGCTAGTATTTTGTTGAGGATTTTTGCATCTATATTCATCAGTGATATTGGTCTGTAGTTTTCTTTTTTTGTGACATCTTTGCCTGGTTTTGGTATCAGGGTGATGGTAGCCTCATAGAATGAGTTTGGGAGTGCTCCGCCTTCTGCAATATTTTGGAAGAGTTTGAGAAGGATAGGTGTTAACTCTTCTCGAAATGTTTGATAGAATTCGCCTGTGAATCCATCTGGTCCTGGGCTTTTGTGTGTTGGGAGATTTTTAATCACTGCCTCAATTTCTGTACTTGTGATTGGTCTGTTCATGGTTTCTATTTCTTCCTGGTTCAGTCTTGGAAGATTGTATTTTTCTAAGAATGTATCCATTTCTTCCAGGTTATCCAATTGATTGGCATATAGTTGCTTGTAGTAGTCTCTCATGATGTTTTGTATTTCTGAGGTGTCCGTTGTGACTTCTCCTTTTTCATTTCTAATTCTGTTGATTTGCATCTTCTCCCTTTTTTTCTTGATGAGTCTGGCTAATGGTTTATCAATTTTGTTAATCTTCTCAAAGAACCAGCTTTTAGTTTTATTGATTTTTCTTATGGTTTCTTTCCTTTCTTTTTCATTTATTTCTGCTCTGATCTTTATGATTTCTTTCCTTCTGCTCATTTTGGGGTTTCTTTGTTCTTCTTTCTCTAGTTGTTTGAGGTGTAAGGTTAGGTTGTTTATTCGATCATTTTCTTGTTTCTTAAGGTAGGACTGTATTGCTATAAACTTCCCTCTTAGAACTGCTTTTGCTGCGTCCCATAGGTTTTGGGTTGTTGTGTTTTCGTTGTCATTTGTTTCTAGATACTTTTTGATTTCCTCTTTGATTTCTGTAGTGATTCCTTGGTTGTTTAATAGTGAATTGTTTAGCCTCCATTTGTTTGTATTTTTTGCAGTTTTTTTCCTGTAATTGATATCTAGTCTCATGGCATTGTGGTCTGAGAAGATGCTTGATATGATTTCAATTTTCTTGAATTTGCTGAGGTTTGATTTGTGACCCAGGATGTGATCTATCCTGGAAAATGTTCCGTGTGCACTTGAGAAGAAAGTGTAGTCTGTCGTTTTTGGATGGAATGTCCTATAAATATCAATTAAGTCGAGATGGTCTAATGTGTCATTTAAAGCTTGTGTGTCTTTATTTATTTTCTGTTTGGATGATCTGTCCATTGATGTAAGTGGGGTGTTCAAGTCTCCCACTATAATTGTGTTACTGTCGATGTCCCCTTTTATAGCTGTTAGCATTTGCCTTATGTATTGAGGTGCTCCTATATTGGGGGCATAGATATTTACCATTGTGATATGTTCTTCTTGGATGGATCCCTTGATCATTATGTAGTGCCCTTCCTTGTCTCTTTTAATAGTCTTTACTTTCAAGTCTAATTTGTCTGATATGAGTATTGCTACTCCAGCTTTCTTTTGACTTCCATTTGCATGGAATATCTTTTTCCATCCCTTCACTTTCAGTCTATATGTATCCCTTGGTCTGAAGTGGGTTTCTTGTAGGCAGCATATAGAAGGGTCTTGTTTTTGTATCCATTCAGCCAGTCTGTGTCTTTTGGTTGGAGCATTTAATCCATTGACATTTAAAGTGATTATTGACATGTGTGTTCCAATTACCATTTTCTTAATTGTTTTGGGTTTGTATTTGTAGGTGTTTTCCTTTTCTTGTGTTTCCTACTTAGAGAAGTTCCTTTAGCACTTGTTGTAAGGCTGGTTTGGTGGTGCTGAATTCTCTTAACTTTTGCTTGTCTGGAAAGCTTTTGATTTCTCCCTCAAATCTGAATGAGATTCTTGCTGGGTAAAGTATTCTTGGCTGTAGGTTTCTCTCTTTCAGGACTTTCAGTATATCCTGCCATTCCCTTCTGGCCTGCAGAGTTTCTGTAGAAAGGTCAGCTGTTATCCTGATGGGTTTTCCCTTATATGTTGTTTGTTGCTTTTCTCTTGCTGCTTTTAATATTTTTTCTTTGTGTTGAATTGTTGTTAGTTTGATTAATATGTGTCTTGGTGTATTTCTCCTTGGGTTTATTCTGTATGGGACTCTCTGTGCTTCTTGGACTTGGTTCATTATTTCCTTTCCCATGTTGGGGAAGTTTTCCACTAGAACCTCTTCAAATATTTTCACAGACCCTTTCTTGTTTTCTTCTTCTTCTGGGATGCCTATAATTCGAATGTTGGTACGTTTAAGGTTATCACTGAGGTCTCTGAGGCTGTCTTCTAGTCTTTTTATTTTTTTATCTTTTTCCTGCTCTGTGGCGTTTATTTCTTCCATTCTATCTTCCAACTCACTTATTCGTTCTTCTGCCTCAGTCATTCTGCTGGTTAGAGCATCTAGAGTATTTTTAATTTCAGTTATTTTGTTATCCATTGCTGTTTGTTTTTCTGAGTTCTTATGAACTGTTTCTTGTACTTTCTCTAATTTGTTATCGAGATTTTGTATCATTTTTACTATCATTACTCTAAATTCTTTTTCAGGCATTTTTCCTATTTCCTCCTCATTTATTTGGTCTTGTGGGTTTTTTTCCTGCTCCTTTGCCTGCATGGTGTTTCTTTGTTTCCTCATGGTTGTCCAAGCTTTTGGGGTTGCTTGTCCTGGTGATAGAGGTGTTTATAGAAGACTGTCCAAGCCTCAGACTAATGTCCAAGTATTGGATTAGACGAATATTCAGTCGGCTATGTCAGGTTCTCCGCAGCCCTTTCCGGTGTCCGAGGCCGTCTGCTGGTGTTCAGCTGGTTCTCTGTGGGAATGACTGCCTCCCTCCGTGCATTCCCAATGCATCTGTGGAGAGGGATGCACTCCACGTCTCTCTACTTCGCCGCCATCTTTTTCTCCCCGCCTTTGTCTTGATATACATGAACATGAAGGTCACAGACACCAGATTCTTTACAGAAGCAAGTTCAGTACTACCTTTCCCGGCTCGCCGGCATCCGGCTCAGCGGTCCGCACGGCCCCGGGCGCACACTCGGAGCGCATCCTAAGATCCCGCCATTGGCATCCCGCAGCCGACCCGCGCTAGTAAGGGACCGCGCGGCTGAGTCCCAAGGTCTCCCGGGTCTCTGATCTGAACACTTTTTAAAAGAAGATACACCAATAGTCAACAACCACCTAAAAATATGCTCAACATCATTACTCATAAAGAAATGCAAATTAAAACCACAGGGCAAAACAACATCACACCCACTAGGATCACTATAATAAGAAAGACAGCAATTTAAATGTTGACTTAGGAACTGGAGAAACCAACTCTCATACACTGCTGATGGGAATGTAAAATTGAAAAGAACTTGTCAATTTGTACACAAGTTACATACATCTATCATACAAGCCAACCATGCTATTATGAGTATCTGTCCAAGAGTAATGAAAGCACATGACAAAAACTTGTTTATGGATTTTCATAGTATCTTTGTCATTATCAAAATCTGGAAGCAACCCAAGTGTTCATCAAGTGAATGTTTAAACAAATTGAAATTTATCCATACCATGGAACACTACTCAGCAAAGAAAAGGACCAAACTATTGATATGTGAAACAACATGAATGAATCTCAAAATCATTGTGCCAAATAAAAGAAGCCAGACAAAAAATAGTACATACTGTATAATTTCACTTGTATAAAATTGTAGGAAATGCAAACTAATTACAATAGCGACAGAAAGCTACTATAAAATTCTGAGACAGATAAAATTCTGAGGCCAAAGGGATCTTAGACCTTATTTCAAACTCTTTGTTTTGAAAATGGGGAAACTGTTGCCTAAAGAAAGGTCTGAGACTTGCTGAAAGTGTACATAGAAGGTCAACAACAAAGCTAAAGATAGAATACAGATTTTTCTCTTTCTAGTCATGTGCTTTTTCTACTATTACATATTATAAGATGGCTGAAAAAAAACACACAAAAGTGCAATTATTGGTGGTTGAGGAAATCATGTCAGTTTTATTACTAGCTTATTACTGATTTAGTCAAGTATGTTTCTCTGTACAAGCAAGTGGAAGATTAAGCCATTTTGTCTAGCAGCATAAAATTTACCTCATGGAGTTACTTTAGGTAGATTATTGAAGACCCAGATTGACTAAAGGAATAAAAAATCTGTCCAATTTCTGGTCCTTTCGGCTCCTGATGTCAATACTTTTACCTAATAAGTGATAAAGAAAATATACATTTTTTGTTATCGGCTTTGAATTTAGGCTCATTGTTAAGTTGGAATTCATTTCAGACAATTATGGAAATGTAGCTGTAATTCTGATGTCATTCATAGGTGCATATCTCAGTGCATGGACTGTGGACACTTGACTTGGAAGCTAATCATCTGAAATCTTTGTGTTTTCTGCCTAATAGGTCTCCCACTCAAGCAGTCTCTAATGACTCACTGCAAACAGTGCCTACAAATCAAAGTTGAGAGCCAGCCTTGTGTAGAATCAGAGTAACTGCCATAGAGATTTTTGGGGGCTTCTCTGGACAACTCTGAAAACCTCTTGTCTTTTGTGCTCACATTATATATAAAGTATATCTATACATACTGTGTGAGTGTGTGTGTGTGTGTGTGTGTGTGTGTATTAGAGGCTGAGCAGGTTTGAGGAAGTAGCTACATATATCAGAGGCTGCAGCTCAAGGTTCAAACAAGCCATTGGATTCTGAAGCTGGTAGAAGCTTCTCTGTATCATAAGTTTCTATGTGTGGGCAAGATTGTGCTTAGGGGTGCTCATCTTGTTGGCTTTAGGGACTATGGACTTGGTGACATTAGAATGGCTAGGCTTCTAACTTTAAGTGAAGTGGATCTAGAATTATAACACTGGTGGGGTTGAAACTAGCAGGGTTGAGGAGGAGAGACTTTATAAGTTCTGCCCACGGGTTAATGCATTGTTTTCAAGCCCTTCAAGTTGCATTTTTTGGCAAAATGCTTCTTCTTCGGGGACTTTGAGTTGACTGAATTTAAAGATTTGTATGTCTTTAAACTGGCCTTTTAAATTCTATTTCTGAACAATTTCTAGGTATGGTCAAGGATGTTGTAGCTCAGTTTTTTATTTTATTTACATCTTTTAATCTTTTGAAATTTCATTTCTTAAGGGAGGGAAGGGGAAGGGGAGAAAGAGAGATTTAAAGAGAGAGAGATTGAAGTTCATTTTAATCATTCCTTAGGTACAGACAGCTAAAGTAATCTGATTTTCTCATCTTTATTCCATGCAAGTATCCTCTCAAGTATTTTTAGTTTTTCTCCCATTTATCTCTGTTTTCCTCCTTTTTAATATTCAGGACTTTGCTGTATTTAATGAGTAGATTTTTATTTATAGGGGCTCTTGCAAAATGGGTGTTGTTTTGCGTGAATGTAATTTTATTTATTCAAACGCTTTTACATTACATATCTTTTTGTTTTTCACCTTGCTCATTAGAAATGGGTTTTTAAGATCCATCCTGTTGCTTATGTATGTATCTTATCTGTTGTTTCTAGCTGTGATAATAGTGCATCATATGTATCCATCACAATTTACTTATTGTCTTATCCTGGGTTCCTCTGAATACAGAGCCCAAGACAAAGGCTTTGCACATAGGTTATTTCTTACCGGACTGTGATAACAGGGAGAAGGTGTAAGCAATAGGGGGCATGATACAATGAAGAAAGGAAAGCCAATACAAGAATATGTTACTGAGTTGGTCACAACTATAGACAACTGGTGCTTGATTGTGCAGGATACTATGAGGAGCCTTATGAAATTTATTTTATAAGAACCATCTACCCATGGTAGACAAAATAAGGAAGTATTTTATCCACAGGCTTCTGTTCCCCATTGTTAAGGTTCATCTTATGGACTGTAACTCACCTATACTTCACAGCTGTGTGTGGATGAATGCCAAGTGGGGTCCAATGGCTGTCTTCCACTGTAAATCCTGAGAAACCCCAAGACAGAAAATGATAGTTACACTGTATGGCTCAGAGGAAAGGCAAATATCAGACCATACCTGAGTAAAACTTGTCAAAGCCTATATGGAACTGGTTGCCACAATAGTGGCTAGAATAAGAGATGAGGATGGGCGGACTGAGTTAGTGTACAAGAGGTGTCCAGTATACCTGTTATCTAGCCCAGTGATGGACATCTAGATTGTCCCCCTCCCCAACTACAAAAAATGCTGCAGTAAGCATCTTTGTGTATGCCCCTTATCAACTTTATGGATGTTTGCCTGAGTAAATATGCCCAAAAGAGGAATTACCAGGTGAAAAAAATTTACATATATTTAATTTGATGAAATCAGGTCAGAGTGCTCTTCAGAATGGCTGTATAATTCTACATGCCAACAAGCAGTATATGAGGGTTCCATTGTCCTCATATGAAATCCTCCTGCTGTCTGATTTCTGTCAGTTTAGTGGGTGTAAAGTGATATCTTGCTAATTATAACTCGTGCATTTTCATTGCTCTGATTATGACTATGTTTGGACACCCCTTCATATATATGCTTCTTAGGCCTTTAGAATTTCTTCTATTAATTTCTCATTTTTCCTATTAGGATTGTTATCTATTTCTTGTTATTTGCAGGATATTTTAAGTATGAATATTTTGTAATTTTTAAAAAATTCTTATTGGTGTATAATTGATTTACAATGTTGTGTTAGTTTCAGGTGCACAGCAAAGTGAATTTGTTATACAAATACATATACCCACTCTTTTTTAGATCCTTTAGCCATATAGGTCATTAAAGAGTACAGAGTAGAGTTCCCTGTGCTATACAGTAGGTCCTTACTAGTTATATATTTTGTATGCAGCAGTGTGTATATGTCAATCCCAATCTTCCAATTTATCAATCCCCACCCCCTTATACCCTGGTAACCACAAGTTTATTTTCTACATCTGTAACTGTATTTTTGTTTTATAGATAAGTTCATTTGTAGCCTTTTTTTAGATTCCACATATAAGCAATATCATATGATACTTTTCTTTCTCTGTCTGACTTACTTTACTCTGTATGAGAATCTCTGGGTCCATCCATGCTGCTCCAAATGGCATTATTTTGCTTGTTTTTATTGTTGAGTAATATTCCATTGTATATATGTAATACATCTGCATTATCCATTGCTCTGTTGATGAACATTTAGGTTTCTCTCATATCCTGGCTATTCTGAATAGTGCTTCAATGAATATTGGGGTGCAGGTATCTTTTTGAATTATGGTTTTCTCTATATATATGCTCAGGAGTGGGATTGCTGGTTACCCTATTTTCAGTTCTTTTTAGTTCTTTATTGGAATATAATTGCTTTACACTCTTGTACCAGCCTATAAGGTACACCAAAGTGAATCAACTGCATTTATACATATATCCCCATAGCCCCTCCCTCCCATGACTCTCACCCACTCTCCCTGTCCTGGTGCTCCAAGACATCACCCATCATCGAGTTGATCTCCCCCTGCCATACAGCAACTTCCCACTAGCTATCTATTTCACAGTTGGTAGTGTATATATGTCTATGCTACTCTCTCACTTCATCCCAGATTCCCCTTCGCCCCCAGCTCCCCCAATCCTGTGTGCTCCAGTCCATTCTCTGCATCTGCATCCTTATTCTTGCCCTGCAACTGGGTTCATCAGTACCATTGTTTTATTTTTTTTTTCAGATTCTGTATACATGAGTTAGCATACAGTATTTGATTTTCTCTTTCTGGCTTACTTCACTCTGTATGACAGACTCTAGGTCTATCCATCTCATTACATATAGCTCCATTTCATCCCTTTTTATGGCTGAGCAGTATTCCATTGTATATATGTGCCACTTCTTCTTTATCCATTCATCAGTTGATAAGCATTTAGGTTGCTTCCATGTCCTGGCTATTGTAAACAGTGCTGCAATGAACATTATGGTACATGCTTCTTTTTGGATTGTGGTTTTCTCTGGGTATATGCCCAGTAGTGGGATTGCTGGGCCATATGGTAGTTCTATTTTTAGTTTTTTAAGGAACCTCCAAACTGTTTTCCATAGTGGCTGTACCAACTTACATTCCCACCAACAGCACAGGAGAGTTCCCTTTTCTCCACACCCTCTCCAACATTTATTGTTTCTAGATTTTTGTTGATGGCCATACTGACTGGTGTGAGGTGTTACCTCATTGTGGCTTTGACTTGCATTTCTCTGATGATGAGTGATGTTGAGCATCTTTTCATGTGTTTGGTTACCATCTGCATGTCTTCTTTGGAGAAATGTCTATTTAGGTCTTCTGCCCATTTGTGGATGGGGTGATTTGCTTCCTTGGTATTCAGCTGCATGAGCTGCTTGTATATTTTGGAGATTAATCCTTTGTCAGTTGCTTCATTGGCAAGTATTTTCTCCCATTGTGAGGGTTGCCTTCTTGTCTTGTTTATGGTTTCTTTTGCTGTGCAAAAGCTTTTAAGTTTCATGAGGTCCCATTTGTTTATTCTTGATTTTATTTTCATGATTCTAGGAGGTAGGTCAAAAAGGATCTTGCTTTGATGGATGTCATAGAGTGTTCTGCCTATGTTTTCCTCTAGGGGTTTTATAGTGTCTGGCCTTACATTTAGGTCTTTAATCCATTTTAAGTTTATTTCTGTGTATGATGTTAGAAAGTGTTCTAATTTCATTCTTTTACATGTTGCGGTCCAATTTTCCCAGCACCACTTATTGAAGAGGCTGTCTTTTTTCCATTGTATATTCTTGCCTCCTTTGTCAAAGATAAGGTGTCCATATATGCTTGGGTTTATCTCTGGGTTCTCTATTCTGTTCCATTGATATTCCTTTCTATTTTTGTGCCTGTACCATACTGTCTTGATCACTGTGGCCTTGTAGTATAGTTTGAAGTCAGGAAGCCTAATTCCACCAACTCCATCTTTCCTTCGCAAGATTGCTTTCGCTATTTGGGGTCTTTTGCATTTACATATAAATCATAAGATTTCTTGTTCTAGTTCTGGGAAAAATGCCATTGGTAATTTGATAGGGATTGTGTTGAATTTGTAAATTGTTTTGGGTAATACAGTCATTTTCACAATGTTGATTCTTCCAATCCAAGAAAATGGTGTGTCTCTCCACCTGTTTGCAATGTCTTTGATTTCTTTCATCAGTGTATTAAAGTTTTCTGCATACAGGTCTTTTGCCTCCTCAGGCAGGTTTATTCCTAGGCATTTTATTCTTTTTGTTGCAATGGTAAATGGGAGAGTTCCCTTAATTTCTCTTTCTGCTTTTTCGTTGTTAGTGTATAGGAATGCAAGAGATTTCTGTGTGTTACTTTTGTAAACTGCTACTTTATTCTGGTAGAATCTTTCTGGTTTCTATGCATAATATCATGTCATCTGCAAAGAGTGACAATTTTACTTCTTCTTTTCCAATTTGGATTCATTTTATTTCCTTTTCTCCTCTGATTGCTGTGGCTAAAACTTCCAAAACTGTGTTGAATAATAATGGTGAGTATAGGCACCCTTGTCTTCTTCCTGTTCTTAGAGGGAATTCTTTCATTTTTTGATCATTAAGAACAATGTTGGCTTTTGGTTTCTTATATATGGCTTTTGTTATGTTGAGGTAATTTCCTTCTGTTCCCATTTTCTGGAGAGTTTTTATCAGAAATGGATGTTGAATTTTGTCAAAAGCTTTTTCTGCATCTATTGAGATGATCATAAGTTTTTCATCCTTAAATTTGTTAATATGATGTATCACATTGATTGATTTGCATATATTGAAGAATCCTTACATCCCAGGGATAAACCCCACTTGATCATGGTGTATGATCTTTTTCATGAGCTGTGGAATTCTGTTGGCTAGTATTTTGTTGAGGATTTTTGCAGCCATAGTCATCAGTGATATTGGACTGTAACTTTCTTTTTTGGTGATGTCTTTGCCTGGTTTTGGTATGGGTGATGGTGGCCTCATAGAATGAGTTTGGGACTTTTCCTCCTTCTGCTATATTTTGGAAGAGTTTGTGAAGGATAGGTGTTAGCTCTTCTCTAAATGTTTGATAGAATTCGCCTGTGAATCCATCTGGCCCTGGGCTTTTGTTTGTTGGGAGATTTTTAATCACAGTCTCAATTTCCATACTTGTGATTGGTGTGTACATATTTTCTACTTATTCTTGGTTCTGTCTTGGAAGATTGTACTTTTCTAAGAATTTATCCATTTCTTCTAGGTTATCCAATTTATTGGCATATAGTTGCTTGCAGTAGTCTCTCATGATCTTTTGTATTTCTTCAGTGTCACTTGTTACTTTTCCTTTTTCATTTCTATTTCTGTTGATGTGTGTCCTCTCACTTTTTTTTTTCCTGATGAGTCTTGCTAATGGTTTATCAATTTTGTTTATCTTCTCAAAGAACCAGCTTTTAATTTTATTGATCTTTGCTATTGTTTCCTTCATTTCTTTTTCATTTATTTCTGATCTGATCTTTATGATTTCTTTCCTTCTGCTTACTTTGAGGTTTCTTTGTTCTTCTTTCTTTAATTGTTTTAGGTGTAAGGTTAGGTTGTTTATTCGATATTTTTCTTGTTTCTTGAAGTAGGACTGTATTGCTTTAAACTTCCCTCTTAGAACTGCTTTTGCTGCATCCCATAGGTTTTGGGTTGTTGTTTTATCATTGTCATTTGTTTGTAGATAGTTTTTGATTTCTTCTTTGATTTCTTCAGTCATTTCTTGGCTATTTAATAGCATATTGTTTAGCCTCCATGTGTTTGTATTTTTTATAGTTTTTCCCATAATTGATATCTAGTCTCATGGCATTGTGGTCAGAGAAGATGCTTGATATGATTTCAATTTTCTTAAATTTACCGAGGCTTGATTTGTGACCCAAGATATGATCTATCCTGGAAAATGTTCCGTGTGCACTTGAGAAGAAAGTGTATTCTGTCGTTTTTGGATGGTATGTCCTATAAGTATCAATTAAGTCAAGATGGTCTAATATGTCATTTAAAGCTTGTATTTCCTTATTTATTTTCTGTTTGGGTAATCTGTCCATTGATGTGAGTGGGGCATTAAAGTTTCCTAATATTATTGTGGTACTGCCGATGTCCTCTTTTATGACTGTTAGCATTTGCCTTATGTATTGAGGTGCTCCTCTTTTGGGTGCAGAGATATTTACACCTCGTTATATGTTCTTCTTGGATGGATCTCTTGATCATTATAGAGTGTCCTTCCTGGTCTCTTTTAATAGTCTTTACTTTAAAGTCTAATTTGTCTGATATGAGTATTGCTACTCCAGCTTTCTTTTGACTTCCATTTGCATGGAATATCTTTTTCCATCCCTTTCCTTTCAGTCTATATGTGTCCCTTGGTGTGACATGGGTTTATTGTAGCCAGCAAATAGAAGGGTCTTGTTTTTGTATTCATTCAGCCAGTCTGTGTCTTTTGGTTGGAGCATTTAATCCATTTACATTTAAGGTGATTAATGACACATGTCTTCCAATTACCATTTTCTTAGTTGTTTTGGGGTGTTTTTGTAGATCTTTTCCTTCTCTTCTATTTCCTACTTAGAAAAGTTCCTTTAGCACTTGTTGTAAGGCTGGTTTGGTGGTGCTGAATTCTCTTAACTTTTGCTTGTCTGGAAAGCTTTTGATTTCTCCATGGAATCTGAATGAGATTCTTGCTGGGTAGAGTGTTCTTGGCTTTAGGTTTTTCTCTTTCAGGACTTTCAGTATATCCTGCATTCCCTTCTGGCCTGCATAGTTTCTACAGAAAGGTCAGCTGTAATCCTTATGGGTTTTTCCTTATGTGTTTTTTGTTGCTTTTCTCTTGCTGCTTTTAATATTTTTTCTCTGTGCTTAATTGTCATTAGTTTGATTAATATGTGCCTTGGTGTATTTCTCCTTGGATTTATTCTGTATGGGACTCTCTGTGCTTCTTGGACTTGGTGAATTATTTCCTTTCCCATGTTGGGGAAGTTTTCCACTATAACCTCTTCAAATATTTTCTCAGACCCTTTCTTTTTTTCTTCTTTTTCTGGGATGCCTATCGTTTGAGTGTTGGTGTGCTTAATGTTGTCACCAAGGTCTCCGTGACTGTCTTCCATTCTTTTTATTAAATTTTTTCTCTTTCCTTCTCTGTGGGAGTTATTTCCCCCATTCTACCTTGCAACTCACTTATTCATTCTTCTGCCTCAGTTATTCTGCTTTTTATACCATCCAGAGTATTTTTAATTTTGTTTTTTTTTTTTTGTTGTCCTTTACTGTTTGCTCTTTAGTTCTTCTGAGTCCTTATTAACTCTTTCTTGTATTTTCTGTATTTTGTTATTGAGATTTTGGATCATCTTTACTATCATTACTCTGAATTCTTTTTCAGGCAATTTTCTTATTTCCTCTCCATTTATTTGGTCTCATGGTTTTTTTCCTGCTCCTTTGCCTGCATGGTGTTTCTTTGTCTTCTCATTTTGTCTAATTTATAGGATTTGCTGTTTCCTTTCCCTATGCTGCCTAGTAGTAATTCCTCTTGTTTCTGCCCTCTGCCCCCTGTGGTGGGGTTTGTCCAGTGTCTTGACTAGGCTTCCTGGTGTGGCTCTGTGTCTTTTCTCTCTGATGAGCAGGACCGTGTCAGGATGTATGTTTTACGGTATCTGTGAGCTTAATATGGCTGTAGGTAGTCTCTGTGCTGATGGGTGGGTATGTGTTCTTGTCTTGTTTGTAGTTTGGTGTGCGGTGTCCAGCACTGGCAGTTGCAGACAGTCAGACGAAGCCAGGTCTTAGACTCTGATACATCACTCTGTGAGAGTTCTCTGCAGTTAATCTTCCCTGTGTCTGAGGACTCCCTAGTAGTCTATCATCCTGAATTCAGTTCTCCCTCCCCACAGCCTCCTAATTGACTTGTGATGTAGCAGTCCAGACTTTAGGGGTTGCTTGTTCTGGCAATAAAGGGGTTTAAAGATGACTGTCCAAGCCCCAGACTAATGGCACAGTGTTGAGTCAAACAATACTAAGTCAAGGAAACACATACATGTATAAGACACACAAATACTGAATCCAATAGAACATAAGGCACTAGAAAGACCTGATAGAAAAACACCAGTATGCCATCAGACAATCAAAGACAAAAGCAACAGAAATTCAAAAAAAAAAAAAATCCACACACTCACAAACACAAATCCAGGGAGATTTTAAAGCTAGGATCAAATATAATAAAGAGCAAGCGTACCACCAGACAGACTGAAGATTCTCAGAATGAAATCAGACAATTATGCTTAGAACTCAGATAAAGACAAAACCTAATAATAAAAACCAAAGCTGTGTGTCATCTGGAGAATAAAGCAAGGAAACAGAGCAGACCGATAATATTGCTTATAAGCATATTTAGATAAAATAAACTAAAAAAGGATAGGAGACAGGGCAACAGAAGAGTGTAGTGTGACTGGAAATATGAAAAGAAAAAGAAAGAAATAGAAATGTATAAAAGATAGAGATAAAAAGTAGGTAGGAGAGATACAGTCAGCACTACAAAAAACTTAGCTAAAAATAGAAATATATAAAAAGGCTAAAAATAAAAATAGAATAAAAATATGTTATAAAACTTGTAGATCCCTTAGGACTAAGATCACAATTAATAAAAATAATTAAAACAAAAAGACTAAAACTGATCCCAGAATGGACCAGATCAATAGAATGAATACTAATATATCTCTTTCCTTGGGGTCTCAGCTTTAAGTGTCCTTCTACCTGCCTTGGGCTTTTTGTATTATTCTGTGACCAGCAGAGCTTCCTTTATTGTTTGTCTGTAAGCACCAGTGTGTGGGGGGAGAAAGGGTACAATAGTGGCTCCTTCCCCTGGGAGTGAGTGAGCAGTGGTGCCTTGCTTGGGTCACAGCAGCTTGGGTGGCTCAGGCCGAGAGTGCGACTACAACTGTGGCTCCTTCCGCCCTGCTAAGACTCTGCCAGGTCACCCTGCCTGGGTCACAGTGGCTCAGTCAGCTGTGGCAGTGCCTGTTGCAGAGGGACACCAGTGGATCAGGTGTAAACAGAATGTCTCCAGAGCTGGGCCACTCTGCGAACTTTTGGCTCTCGGCTGCAGGCACTCTAGGCCAGCCCCACCCGGGGGCTTTTTTTTTTTATCCCTGAGTGAGTTAGCCAGTCCCAGAGGGGTCCTTCCTTTGTCTGTTGCAGGCATCGAGAGAGAGAGGCTACACCCATGGCTCCTCTGCCCTGCTTGTGAGTCAGCAGTATCCGTCCGCTGCCATGGCTGCCCAGCTATCCACGGTAGGCACTTTCTGCTGCAGATTTCTTCCCTCCTGTCCTCTCAGTCTGTCTCCCTACTGCCAACAATGTTTCTCACCCTGAACCAGTTCTCTGGTTCCCACGTTCCAACTTCCAGACCCCCTGTTCAACTGTGAATTGGCATCTCCGTCCTGACACGCTGAGCCATGGTGCAGACCCTCTGTGTGTCTCTCACTCTTTCCCGTCTGCCACAGCTCAGCTGCTTCACCCTCTTTGAACAGTCCCAAATGCCTCCCTTCTGACCCAGGGAAACTCCCCATTGGAGAAGGGGTTTCCCTGTCAGATAAGGAATATTTCCCTGAGTTTGGCTATCTCCCCTCTGTTTCAGATCCCCCCGCCCTAGGGTGTGGGACCCATCCCTTTCCTTTCTTCTCCTCCTCTTTCTTCTTTTTTTTTCCCCCTCTGTCCTACCCAGTTATGTTGGGATCTTTGCAGTCCTTTCTGGTGTCTGAGGTCATTTACTGGTGTTCAGCTGGTTCTCTGTGGGAATTATTGTGTCTTTTGGTGTATTCCTGATGCACCTGTGGAGAGGGATGCATTCCACATTCTTCTACTTCACCACCAACCTGCAGATCTCTGCATTATATCTGTTCCATTCCTCAGGCAGCGGAATGTCTTGGGAGCTAGGACACCTGGCTTCTAGGCCTGGCTCTGCCACTAGTTGCATGACTTTGGGCAAATCACATCACTTCTCTGGGCCTCAGTGTTCACACCAGGTTGCAGAATGATGGGGCACAGCTCCAAGGGGACCCCCAGCAGAGGTGCCTGGCCTCCAGGTATCTGGTGCTCACTGGTTAATGGCTGCAAGACGACAGGTTTTCCATTCAGTCAGGCACCTACCCAAAGGGAGGGAGAGCCAGACCAAAAGGCAAAGGAGAGGAGGGGAACCTGCTTGTGTTTTTATTCATTAATTTTATTACTGATTTCATTGAATGATGTTTCAGAATTTTCTTGTAGCTCACTGAATTTCTTTATAACAGCTATTTTCAAAGATTTATCAGTTAAATCACAATATTCTATAACCTTGGGTTTAGTTGCTGGAAAATTATAATTTTCTTCTTATGATGCCACATTTTCTTGATTTTTTCCTATTGTTTCTAGTTATGCATTCTGCTTTTGCATTTGAAGTAGCAGATGCCTCCTTAACTAAGCTTTTATATCTTCTTTAGTTCTTACAATTCACCAGGTTGACTATTAGAAACCTTTCTTTTGTTTTCCAGAAGGTGGCACTACAGCTCAAGTTTGTGTTTTCTCCCTTGGTTACCAACTGTATCCTTCTTTTGGCCACGTTCATTGTCTACCAGAACTCACAGAGGCTTGCTCTCTCAGAAGTACCTGAGAGCACACCCAAGAAGCAGTTAGCAGAGTGGGAAGAGGTGTGGATCTAGCACTCAGTGTGTTTGGCTATTATAGACATGGTAAGAAATTCCCCAGTTATGGCACACCCAGAGGCATGTGGGTGGACTTTCTATGGAGCACAATTCTTTTAAAGCCATTTGAAATTCCTGTGTCTCTTCTCCAGTATCCTCCCCCCCCCCACACCCCAGTCACAGTGCTCCCACCTTAGTACTTTAGATGCTGGTGGAGAGAAATGGGTTTCTCCAGCTGCATCCCATCCAGCTGGCATAGCCAGACCCTCTCCTTTCCCTGAGGTATAGTCTCTGCTAGATGAATCAGCCCCAATCAGGGCCTTCTTGGGGGTGAGGAGGTGTGGGAAAATTTTCTCTTACCACCTCTGCTGGAACCTATCTTATCTTTGCTGTGGCAAAATGTGTATTTTTCTTTATGTTTTTCTCCAGTGGTTTGGTGGAGTCTCCCTTCAGGAGTGCTGGTGTTCTGCAAGTTCTCTTTCATGGGTAAGTGCTGCTCAATTCAGCACTTACTCAGTCCTTGCCAAACAGCAGCAAGAGGGGTCCAGACAGTCCTGCTCACTCTGTTGATTCTGCAGAATGTATGGAGATTTGTCTATCCCCTACCAGCTGCACTTATATACAAGATTCTCCTTGATTCCCTTGGATCTAAGTGCAAGGTCTGGAAACCCTCACAAAGATGCCTTTGCTCACATATGGATGCCTACTTTATTGACGAAAAAGAAGTACATAAAAGAGGAATGTCTTATGGCAGGTTACTGACATCACTTTAATCAATTTTGAGTTTATTTTATGGTTTAAGATAGGAGTCTAGTTTTACTCTTATTCATATGTCTATACAGTTTTTCTACCACTATTTATTGAAGACACTATCCTTTACCCATTGTATAGTCTTGGCACCTTTTCAGTACATTTATGTATGGGCTTATTTCTAGGATTTTCATTCTGTTCTATTGTTCTATGTGTCAGTTTTTATGTGAATATCATACTTTTTTTGAAATGTAGTTGGTTTGCAATATTGCATTAGTTTCAGGTGTACAGCAAAGCGATTATACGTATATTTTTTTCAGGTTTTTTACCATTACAGGTTATTACAAGATATTGAATATTCTTCCCTGAGTTATATGGTAAATCCTTGTTGCTTATCTATTTTATATATAGTCATGTGTATCTGTTAATCTCATACTCCTAATTTATCCCCTTGCTTTCCCCTTTGGTAACCATAAGTTTGTTTCCTATGTCTGTGAGTCTGTTTCTGTTTTGTAAATAGGTTCATTTGCATTATTTTTTACATTCCACATGTGATATCATATAATATTTGTCTTTGTTTGACTTACTTTAGCTGGTATGATAGTCTCTAGGTCCATCTATGTTGCCACAAATGGCAACATTTCATTCCTCTTTATGGCTGAGTAATATTCTATTGTGTATATACGTGCCACATCTTCTTTATCCATTCATCTTCCCATGGACATTTAGGTTGCTTCCATGTATTTTCTATTGTCAATGGTGCTGCTACGAACATTGGATTTCATGTATCTTTTCAAATTAGAGTTTTCATTTTTTCTGGATATATGCCCAGGAGTAGAATTGCTGGGTCATATTATAACACATTGTTTTTGATTATCTTAGTTTTGTAATATAGTTCAAAATCAGGAGGTGTGATGCCTCTAGCTTGCCTTTTTTTTAAAGACTGCTTTGGTTATTCACTGTCTTTTTTTCTTAATTAAAGTATAGTTGATTTACAATGTTGTGTTAGTTTCTGGTGTACAGTAAAGTGATTCAAAGCCAATGAGTATTTTTCAGTTCTCATTCTATCTTATGTCTCTGCAGCATTTAATATAATTGAATGTTACTTTCTTGAAATATTCCTGCTCTGGATTTCTCGAAATAGCCCTACTTCCTAGATTATTTGTTCCTCTCCTATCTTTATGGTTCAGTCTTATCTGAGTCTTATCTGAGTCTTATCTTAGGACTCTCCACCTTTCCCATATCTTTAAGTTTTAGAATTTCTTATGGCCCAAATTTTGACTCTCTCTTTTATATTCTTTCCTTAAGTAAACTCACCCAGACTCATGAATTCAATTGATTTTGTAAAATAATTTACTAAAACATATTTTAATATATATTTGATCAAACATTGATTCTGAATATTTCATTTAGAAAACTTTAAACTCTTGGAGATAGGTCAATTTTGCTAGATAATAAGGCCACCTAAAGAAATGAAAGTTTCATTCTTCCTGCCCCTTGAGGTACATTTAGAACTATACATTATATATGCTTACTGAATACATTCATGTGGTTGGGACAGAGATCTCTTAACGCTTGAGTTAAGCATTACTTGAAATGGAATAAATGGCCTTGATAAGTTCAGAATTTCAATATTATCTTCAAAAAGATTTCTAAAAAGCCAGCATAAGGGCTCTCTGTGCTTAATACTCAGTAGTTTTGGTTTATTTGAGCAAATTAAGAAAACTGTAAAATATTTAGGGTGGAGTGTGTGCTGACAGTTTTCTTGGGAAAAATATAGTGTTTAATTCTAAAAAAAAAACCAAAATATTAAAAATGAGTTAGTTAAACAAGGGAGGGTGGGGGGAGTCAAGGGAGGGAGGGAATACAGGAATATGTGTATAAAAACAGATGATTGAACTTGGTGTACCCCCCCAAAAATAATAAATAAATAAAATTAAAAAGGCCAAAAAAATGAATTAGTTAAATAGAATAAGACAATAGACATTTATTTTTACTTTAGTTGTATTTATTTGTTTATTTTTCATCCATCCAATCAGCCTCACTGTCTGATTTACTAGAACTATATCCCATAGCTTTACGACGGTTCAGGATAATACTTGCTTCATTTTTAGGAATCTCCATTTTGACTTTGGGCCCACATTGATCTTCAGTTTTACGTAGCAGAACACCTTTTCTTATTGCTTCCATCAAGGCCATCCTTGCTTTATTGATCATTGGTAGAGTTGATGGAGGAGATTGCTTTAAACCAGGACAAACTGGTGCTGATGAAGATCGGGAAACTGATAGAGCCCAAGGGTTTGACGTGGGAGATGGTGATTGAATGAAAGAAAACAGTGATTGTACAGTGGAAGATTTTGTTGACTTCAAACTTGGTGATCTTGGATGTGGTGTAATCAAATGTCCTGTTGGTTGTGCAACTGAAGAACTTGGCAACTGAGCAACTGAAGATCTTGATGACTGTGTATCTAAACATCCTGACAATTGGGCAACTGAATGTCTTGGTGACTGGGCAACTGAATGCTTTGAAAATGGAATCAAAGATATTGATGTTTGTGGACTTGAAGCTACTGACAATAGTGGAATTGAACTTTGTAGTGTTTGTGGAGTAGAAGATCTTGGTAATGGTGCAATTGAATATCTTGATGTTGGTGGAACCACGTATCTTGGTGGTGGTGGACGTGAAGATCTTAGTCTGGATGGAACTGAAGATCTTGATGATTTTGCAAATGAAGATCTCACAGCTTGAAAAACAGAAGATCTTGGTGATTGTACAACTGAAGCAGAGTCAATTAGATCTGTAATTGCAGCCCTCGATTGAATTCTAGGTGAAGTTACTGGATAAGGAGATAAAGGTGGAGGCATTTCCTGATCTTCACTTTGTGGGACTAGATCTTCTGGTATCAGTTCATAATATTGGAAAGGTTCGGGTACTGGAAGAGAGAACTCTGTTTGAAGTGGTGTAATTAGAAAAGCTGCATCAGGAGTAGTCTGCAGGCAATCAGGAGGTGGTGATGCTGCTGGATTCCTGAAAACAGTTGATGTAAGTTGAGTTGGGGAATGTATTTTTGAGGGCAGACTTGTCCTCTTTGAAGCCCTTAATAGAGATAACCAATCAGGTGGTAGTGGAGGTGGTGAATTTGGTGCTGTGGGACTCACAAACACCTCTGTTTTAAGACGAGTTCGAGGTTGGGGTTGCAACTCTTCTCCCATTCCAGTTCCATAATTGACATATGCATGTGAATTTTTATCACCTGCTCCATGCATTGGCTGTTGTAGAGGGCTGGATAACACTTTTCCTACAGCTCTTGTTTGAAGTTTACTGATTTCAGTAAATGGGAAAGTGGAAAATGAACGTTCAGCTGATTGATCTACATATGAATAAGAGGTCTCACCACAAGCATCTGAGATATGGTCCACTGTAATATTATCTTCTATCAGTTGAATTTGAGGCACACATTCTGGCTCATATGGATAATCTAGGTGCTTCTTCTTTTGCTTCAACTTCTCTCCCTTTTGGTCTTCATTCTTAGATATAATCTTTTCTTTAGAAACTTCAAAAAAATATGAAACAGGATAAATCTTTAAATTTTCTCTATCATCTTGGCAGTAATGAGCAGGCATAGTAAGAGGTGATGTCTGTACACAAGCATCATGTTTTTCACACATTTCAACAGGTATGGTAGAGTATACCTGCTGTGTTTGAAAAGCTTTACTTTGAAACATCTTACTTGATTTTCTAACTTGCAAGGACACTCCTTCATTTGGATCCTTGTGGGTAATGCCATCAGTTAATTGGATTATGCTTTGTTGTAAAATCTTAAGTTTGAAAGAGACCCTATCGATCTCTTTGATTAGTTCCCCAAATAAGTATTCAGCATATTTATTTATATCATTTACTTGTCTAGCTATATTGTTTAAAGACGTCTGGATTACAGAAACTAAGTCATCTTGAATT
The DNA here is from genome assembly GCF_030028045.1 of Hippopotamus amphibius kiboko. Lineage (NCBI taxonomy): Eukaryota > Metazoa > Chordata > Mammalia > Artiodactyla > Hippopotamidae > Hippopotamus > Hippopotamus amphibius. The sequence goes on along the minus strand of NC_080203.1, from coordinate 69,133,076 downwards.
TTTCCTGGCATTGCGGATTGATTCGGATGCCCTTCATTTTCTTCTTCATTTAACGACATTTTAGATTCATGTTAGTTAAGTACAAAAGTTGAGGGGGGCACCCCTGCCTCACCCCCTTTTGAGCATCGGTAACTCTTTTCAGATCCCCTCCAAGCTTCGCCGGGTTTTGAAATTCGCCAGCAACATCTGGCAATTGGCAGACGCTGTTTGTAAGTGAAAATAAAAGCTCCTGCCTCCAGTTTTTGAGCAGTAGTAACCTGGCAACCAAGCTGTGTGTCAGAATCTTAAGGGTGCGTAAGCCGTGAGTGAACAATGCCTTCAAATCATTGCCACGCCCCTCTGACCCACCCTCTCTGGAACTAGTTTCACAAAGTTATGGAGAGACCAGCTGGAGAGGAAGAAACAAGGCTATTACCTAACTTCTCATTTAATGTTTCTCAAAGTGTGGCCCTAGATAAGAGAACAGACTATCCCATGTGACCACCAGCTTACTTCACTGACTTTAAATAACAATTGTCTCTCATCTGATTCCAAAAATGGTCTTCCAGTTGAAATGTTTATTCTGAGCTCCACTTGGATATCACACAGCTACCTCAATCTTGTACTTGTTCTCTTACTCAACCCACATCTGCCTCTCTTCCCTGCATTTCTTATTTCTGAATATGGCAAGTCCATCTATCCAGTTACTCATGTCAAAAACCTGGTAATTAACTCTGTCCTTGCCACTTCTCTTATTTCCACACCCAGACTACAATGTGGTCAGTTCTATTCCAAATTATATTCCAAAATGCATCCACTTCTCTCCACTTACCCTTACCACTAATAGAGTAGATTTCACACCATCTTTGACCAGAATGACCAGAACAGCCTCCTAAATGGTCTTCCTGATCCTCTCTTTTCCTCTTCCAATCTATTCTTCTTCCTCCTCACATCCATGTGTCCATGCATCCATCCATTCATCATCTATCAAAGTGATCCTTTAAAATATTCAGTCTGGAAAGAGTAAGATGATAGAGTATAGCCAAATGACAAAAAAAAAGCATCCTCAAAAAATAAATGATATGAAGAAAAGTGAATTTTAAAATGAAAAAATAAATACTTCAGCACTATAAAAAAAAATAAGGGTCATAATCTCCTACCATGAACTCTGGAAATTGGTGTCCAAGGACATATAGACAAGGGATTTTAGGTACTGGCACATAACTTCTATCCACATTGCTTAAGGAGTGGTTAGATGATGGGGCTGAGGGTGGTATTGGCTGGAAGAAAGTGGAAAGCATTTGGAAAAGTGTCACTCATACCTCCTAATCTATATGGAAAGGGACTGAAAAAGACAAATGAGTTCCCTGGGTAAAAGGTACAAAGTGTCCCTCCATCCTCCATACCTCCATTTTTCCACACTGACACAGAGTTTAAAAGAAAAAACTTGCGAGGACACTCTAGCTGGGAGAAATATGGGAAAGAGAAGACAGGAGATTTTAAATAATCAGAATTAATTAGCTGTAACAATAAGAGATTTACCAAATTTGAAGATATAATATAGATAACTACAAAGAGAGTGGGTAGCCAGTTGGGAAAAGGCACAAAGAAAGTGTCAGTACAAGTCTGTCTCCCAAGCTGTGAGCTAATAGTGCCTTGGTCAACTCCCAAAACTGTAACATCATGGCTTCAGAACAAAGTATTAGTATTATAAACTGAAAATATACATTTAGTACTATAAAGAAACAAAAATTGGGAGATAAAGTACTAAAGTTTAAAAGTTGTGATCATGTTAATTTTTTTCATTTTTATAGCAAAAATCCAATAGATACTTAAATCCAGAGATAGAGGTTCAAATATAATATAAAATTATAACTATAACAATTAATTTATTCAACAATGTTTTTTGAGTGCTACGATGTGCTATTCACAGGAGAGAGAAATTTCCACCCAGACATAAAAGCACGTGCAAATACTCTGAGGCAAGAACCAAAATATCCTGAATGAGACCCTGCAAGAGGCCCTGTGGTTAGGAAATGGTATGAGGTGAGATCTGAAGGATTTATAAATCTTGTACTTGAAAGACATGATAAAAAAAATTGAGTTTTAACCTGAGGATCAAGGGAATCCACTGAGGGATTTAAGCAGAGGAGACATGTGATCCATATTATTTTTTGAAAGCTCACTAGCTCCTGGGCACAGAGTGGATTGTGGAGTGTTAAGAGTGGAGGCAAGGAAACCAGTTTCAGTAATCCATGCAAGAGATGATAATATATGTATCAAGATTGTGTTAGTGGTAAAGATGGTGAGAAGTCATTTCATTGAAGGTGTATTTGGGAGAGGAAGAGCAAGTTTGTCACAAAGGATATGGAAATATAGTGTAAGCAGTAAGCACAGTCAGGTGTTCTGAGGAAAATTTGGGCCAGCAGATGAGTATTTTGTAGTTATTAGTATGTAGATGGTGTTTAAAACCATGGAACTAGAAGAGAAAATCTAGGAGGAAAGTACAGAAAGAAAAAAAAATTACATCCTTCAATTATCATAAGGAATATAAACACACATTCAAAACAAATAAATCATAAAAGATGTAGCAAAAGCTTGAAGCTAAAGTATGAAGAACAGTAATAACACAAAACATCATGTTAGAATTAAGAAAAGAGGATATTTCATATCAATAAATTTCAGTGGTATAAACTCATTTATTAAAATCAACAGGGAAATGTTTGAAGCATCAAGGATACAGTACTGAATAGTACAGATAAAGTCTCTTTCCTCACGGGGCTCACATTCTAGTGAATGAGATTAAAATAAATAAGTAAATAAATCAATATATAATTTCAGATGGTGATATGTGCTATCAAAGAATATAGAGCCAGTTGAAGAGATAGATGACTGTTAAGTAAGGCCTCTCTGAGGAGGTATTTGAAGAGAATCCTAAATTCAAGTTACAAGAGGTATCTAAAACAATGACTCAAAAAGATGATAGTAAAAGGATAAATATCAACCTAAAGAAAGTTGTAGTTATAATATTGATGTCAACCAAAATTGAATTTACATACACGTTAAACAAAACATAGGAGAAATACTTCATTAAAAGTATAATTCAAAATGAATTTCTAATGGTTATGATATTGTATAAAAAATAGCACAACATTAAAATACATAAAGAAAAAATGGAATAAATACAAAAAAATAGAAACACAATAAAATTTAGCAAGGATGGAGAGAATCCAAATATATAAACTGAATAAAGTTGGTCTAATAGATCTATATCAAGCTCTGCTGCCTGATATCAGAAAACACCTTTTTTTACTTATTATTGGAATATTTACATATTTGGCTGTATATTGGGCCACTACAAAAATCTCAATAATTAAAAAAATATAAAAACAATAAAGGCTACATTATTTTAATACTTTTGTATTATATAATCACTAGTATTTATTTTGTATATTTTAATGCCTTTATTTTCTCATCTACATTTATTACAGTTACATACAGCTTCATTGTGAAGTTAATACTAAAATATTATGATTTTCTTGTAGCCCCATGTAGTGCTTTCTCCCTTGAAATCATTTTTCTGATGTTAATATGGTTATTTCTGTTTTTTTTTATCATATACTTTTTTTATATTTTTACTTTGAGAGGCTATATAACATACTAAGAGCATATGTTTTGAAATCAGTCTGTTTGGATTAAAGTAAAAATTATTCCCTTTGATAGCCCTGAGACCTAAGAAAAGTTTCTCATCCTTTCCATTTTTCAGTTCTGATTTGTTAAATGGTGTAGTAATTGCACCAATCTCATAGAGCTGTTGTGAGAATTAAAGTAATTCATTCATGGAAAGCATTCATGAAGAGTGTTTGCCACACAATAAGCCCATAGTAAATGTTAGCCATTATTATCACTTTCATTCTTTATGCATCATAATGTGTGTTTCTTGATAGGATGAAGTAATATTTTTTGACCACGTAGGGTAATTTTTTCTTGTAAGTGATGTTTCTAAGATTTATATTTATTTTTGTAATACTTATATGCTTAGTCCTAATTGTGTCAGCTTTTGCAATATTTTCTGTTCATGAATCCTTTGATTTGGGTTATTATTTAGTGTCCTTTGATTTCAACCTTGAAGACTCCCTTTAGTATTTCTTATATGGCATATTTGCTAACAATGAATTCTCTTTTTTGTTTCTTTTTAATCTGAGAATTCGTAGTTTCTCCTTCAGAAGGAGAATTTTGGTATGGAATTATTTGTTGATTTTTTTTTCTGTCAGTACTTTGAATATTGTCTGGCCTCCATTGTTTCTGATTAGAAATCAGCTTATTGAAGATACCTTGTACATGATGAATCACCTATCTCTTTATGCTTTCAAGATTCTCTGTTTTTGGTTTTCAGCAGTTTGATTTTGATGTGTCTACCTAGCTTTGCATATTTTTGAGTTACTATCTGTACTTCATTTAGCTTCTTGGGTGTGTAGATTGATGTTTATCATCAAATTTTAGAAGTTTTCAAACATTATTTATTCAATTATTCTTTCTGATTGTTTTTCTCTCTTCTCTGGGACTTCCTTTATGCATATTTAGTATACTTGATGGTATCCCACAGATCTCTGAAGCGCTGCTTATTTTCTTCATTCTTTTTTCTTTGTATTCAAGTTGAAATTTTTAATTGACCTATTTTCAAATTTATTGGATATTTGTCCTACTAAAATCTACTGTTGAGCTCTCCTGTGAATTTTATACCAGTTACTGTACTTTTTCACTCCAGAATATCTATTATTTATGGTTTATATCTCTTTATTCATATTCTCTATTTGGTTAAACATCATCCTCATATATACCATTAGTTCTCTGGCATGCTTTTTTTAACTCTATCTTTATAGCTGGTTTAAAATATTTAACAAGATTTTAAGCCTTTGTGTCAGGGCTTCCTCAGATAGTTTCAATTGTTTGTTTTCCCCTGTGTATAGATTGTATTTTCTTGTTTCTAGGTGTGTGTCCTAATTTTTTTGAAAACTGGACATTTCATATAATATAATGTGACAAGTTTTGAAACCCTATCTTCTCACCTCAGAGGTTGTTATTGTCACTGTTTTATTTCTTTTGCTTTTGTCATTTTTGCAGCTTACATGTTTAATGACTTTGTTGGACTAAGTCTTTAAAGTCTGCATTCTTTGTTGTGTGTGACCACTGAAACCTCTGCTCCACTGTCTTAGTAGTTAACTCTTGATGAACAGAAATTTCCTTATATACCTTGAGTCAGTAAGTCTTCTGTCCTTTGCTGAGGGGTTCTCTGTGTGTCTTGGGGCAAACCTTCAAAGCACAGTTTATAATTCTCCCTTACCCTCTATTTCCTGTTTGTGTAAGGCCTCATGATTAGCCACAGATGAGGGATTGGGGCCCTCTGTATTCTTTCCTGGACATACTCACAGTCTTGTACATGTACACAGCCTTTTAGATCCCCAACAATGTGTCAGAATTCTTCAAAGCTCCCTATGTACTTTTTTCCTTTCTCCAGACTTTCCTACTAACTTTTTGGCTGATCTGTTGTTTATGCCAACAAATAGCCTTAGGAAGCCAAAATATTATATGATTGTAACTGATTGTTCTCAACCAGCACCCTGGGGATTGCAATTTTCCCACAGAGGAGGATTCTAGTCAGGTCAAATGACAACAATGCCCTGTGAAAGGAGCATTTTGAGGGCGCTACAAGACAAATAGTGATAATGCTCTGGTGATGGGACGTTCTATAGAGTTCCAATCTCCATCTGTATCCTTTTAAGGCTAATGCAGCACTGAGCAGAGATGGATCATAATAGACCAACTCACAACATCTCTAACACTAATGTTCTTTCTGAGGCTTGGTAGTTTTTCTTAGATTGCATAGTTTTCCAAGTTCTGAAAAATTTTATTATGTCCATATTTGTGAGAATTTTCATTAATTTTTATGGGGAAGAGGATTTAAGGAGCTCTTGATTCCAACATTCCAAAAAATCTCACCTCTCAGAGCATTCCATCTTGATCCCTACTATAATATTTCTTCCAAGTGTTTATTCAACCTGTATACCTCTGGTGACAAAAATCATGGACTGTAAAAACATAATTTCTCTGTTTGAACACTCATTTCTATTAGAAAATTCTATCTTACATTGAGTTATCTTTCTGTGGCTTCCTTCCCTTGATCTAGTTCTATCATATGGGGCAGCTTGAACCACATATTTTCCAATGTTAATAAGTTCAAGACTCCAGTGCCTTTGTTGCCTCTTTCTATGCTCAACACAGAAATCTTTAATTGATAATGACACATCACACCAGAGCCCCAACAGATTTCATAATCTAAGCAGGCAAGCAATAGCCATTAATTGGAGTTGGCCTGGGAAATAAAACCTATTTGCCATCCAGGACTTAATCCATGTTTACATCACTTTCTTTCATAAAATTGAAAGAAACTGACAGAGGCGAGAATTTACAGGATGTCAAAACTGGGACTGAAGTACAGGGTTTCTAATGATCAAATGTACACTTTCTTTATGACCTAAGCATCCACTCATGGACCATGTTTCATAGACCAGGCTGCTCTGCTCTCCTCATTTTACAGTAAAGGGAACTGAAGCCTAGGGAGGAGAAAAGATTAACTCTCAGTCACATAATTAGTGGGAAAGCCTTGACTAGACCACAGGATTCCAGATTGTTCAGTGTTCCTTCTCCATGCTACATTTTCTAAGGTTGTTAGAATTAAAATCTTCTAGTCTGTCATATAAGTGGCCTTACTTTCTATAATAGCCCTACGATAACATAGAACCAGCTAGCTTTCCAAATTCAAAGCTTTTCAGAGTGTGTGTGAAATGAGAAGAGTAACAGTTTGAAAAAAATATTAGAATCCAGAAGTAATAACCATATTTGATCCTTCTAAGTGTATTGAGGTTTTTTAATATCTATAAACCTAATCCCAGGTTCCAGGTGACTCTAAAAGACAGAAGTGTTTAAGCTGTGCAAACCAATACTAAAGGATTTGCAATGCAGTCTATATAAACTTACTACCAAGATCTATTTTGGGAAACACAGGCTTCCTACAAGAACAAGAGATGGCACCACAGGAGGAATAAATTGCATACAAATGCCACCTGCAGCTTATACACATGGGACATTCCATCCAGGTTTGAGGCAAACACACTGTCCTAATAATTCCTGGCTACCTATTGAGAATTTTGCCTCTCCAACATCTTTCAGCTATTTGGTATTTACCTGAGAATCTGACCCTCCTTCCTGTACTTGTACCACCAGCTCCATTTATATGTCTTATTTGCCTTTGAACTGCCATCTGGTCTACAACCTCTTCATTTTTATTCCTACCTAGCTATTTCATTCTCACACTATTCTTACACTGAGCTGGCAACCACTTGAGCTTACCAATGTCTAAGGCTTCAGACTTCAAACCTTACTTGTACCACCAGGCCTAGATCTTCTCATTAAGTTCACTGATGTCCTTAAGGATAGAACTTCAGCTAAGGAAATTTGTTATTGGAGAAGAAATAAAGGAAAGCAGAACCCTTCCTTGGAGGCCACGTTTCCCTCTTCAGTTCTAGTCTGCATACAGTGAAGTGGTATGTGTATGTGACTCATAATCAGAGACAGCTAGAATGGAACACACAAGGGAAGGAGGGAGAGTCTCCCTTCTTTCCATATAGTGGTTTTAGATAGCAATATACATAAATACATTAAATATTTATTTATCTGTTTGGTTTGTTTGGAAATATTTTCACCAAACATGGAGTATATGTTTTGGATGGTCTATATTAAGAGATAGGCTCTGTAGTACACATGAAACTCAATTTGAGGGACCCTGGGGGACAGATATCTTCTAAAACTACTGCAAGTGAGAATGTAGTTTTAAGAGAATGTAATTTGTAATAGTATGTTTTGAATAGTCAGCCAACCATTTTATTCTTTTTGATGGGGAGAGGAGTATCTGGAGTTTCCTTCATAGAGATAGGCATTTTGATACCTATGTACATTGAGAAACCTATGTGATTGGTACCTGGAGAAGAGACATTCTATTCATATTAAGATACCGTGGACAGAAAACACAAATGAGTATTTCATATTTGGTCCCCAAATTGAAAATCACAAGGACAGACACTGAATTATGTCTCCTCAGGGATTAAGGTATTTCTTACATAAGTAATTCAGTGTAATTCAATACTCCTAGAATAACTGCAGAGATTGATTTACTTACAAATGGCAAACTAGTGTCTCAGGCTATGGGTAATGCCAAGAAGGCCAACTAGAGGAAAATCTAGAGGAAGGAACAAACAACCAAGGAAGGAATATTTTGGAGCCATAGATATAGTTTATGTCTTCCAAGTCAATTTAACCAAACAGGAGAAACATAAGTAGAAGTGTAGACAACATCAGGGTCACATGGTCAAGTGTTAAAAACACAGGAATGAAAACTCCACGCGGATAGGTGATCATAAGAAGGCTGCAGTAACAAATGACTTTGTCACTAAATAATTGATATGAAACCCTAGGAATTTCTTCCTTGGTTTGTTGGTGTGTCTCTGTTTTATTTTTTCCTCCCCAATGGGCCCTTCCCAGTCAGATCTTTTTTCTTTAATTTTTATTTTATATTGGAGTATTGTTGATTAACAATGTTGTGTTAGTTTCATGTGTACAGTAAACTGATTCAGTTATACATATACAAATATCCATTCTTTTTCAAGTTATTTTCCTATTTAGGTTATTACAGAATATTGAGCAGAGTTTCCTGTGCTAAGCAGTAGGTCCTTCTTTGTACCTATTTTAAATATGGCAGTGTGTATGTATCAATCCCAAACTCCCAGTCTATCCCTCCCCCCCTCCCCGCCCCAGTAACCATAAGTTCATTCTCTAAGTCTGGAAGTCTGTTTCTATTTTGAATGAAATAAATTCATTTGTGTCATTTTTTTAAATTCATATAAGTGATATCATATGATATTTATCTTTTTCTGTCTGAGTTACTTCACTTAGTATGATAATCCCCAGGTCCATCCATGTTGCTGAAAATGACATTTCATTCTTTTTAAAGGCTGAATAATGTTAAAGGCTGTGGTATATATGTACCACATCTTCTTTATCCATTCATCTGTCAAAGGACATTTAGGTTGCTTCCATGTCTTGGCTACTGTAAACAGTGCTGCAATGAACATTAGGGTGCATGTATCCTTTCAAACCACGTTTTTATCTCCAAATGTATACCCAGGAGTTGGATTGCTGGATCATATGGTAGCACTATTTTTAGTTTTTTGAGGAACCTCCATACTGTACTGTTCTCCATAGTGGCTGTGCCAATTTACATTCCCACCAACAGTGTAGGAGACCTCCCGTTTCTCCACATGCTCTCCAGCATTTATCGTTTGTAGATTTTTTTATGGTATTTTCCTAAATGGATTTTTTTTATTGGGGTAAAGTTGCTTTACAATGCTGCTTTAGCTTCTGCTGTACAGTGAAGGGAATCAGCTATATGTATACGTATATCCCCTCTTTTTTGGCTTTCCCTCCCATTTAGGTCACCACAGAGCGTTGAGTAGAGTACCCTGTGCTATACAGCAGGTTCTCATTAGTTACCTATTTTACACATATTAGAGTATATATGTCAATTCCAATCTCCCAGTTCATCCCACCCCTTCTTTCCCACTTTGGTATCCATACTTTTGTTCTCTATGTCTGTGTTTCTATTTCTGCCTTGAAAACAGGTTCATTTGCACCATTTCTCTGGATTCCACATATATGGGATAATACTCGATTTTTTTTCTCTTTCTGACTTATTTGACTATTATGACAGTCTCTAGGTCCATCCACATCTCTACAAATGACCCAATTTCATTCCATTTTATGGCTGAGTAATATTCCATTGTATGTATGTACCACATCCTCTCTATCCATTCATTTGTCCATGGATATTTAGGTTGCATCCATGTCCTGGCTATTGTAAATAATGCTGAAATGAACATTGGGGCACATGTATTTTTTTGCATTATGATTTTCTTAGGATAGATGCCCAGTATTGGCATTGAGGGCACATATGGTAGTTGTATTTTTAGTTTTTTTAAGGAAAAATCTCCATACTGTTCTCCATAGTGGCTGTTTCAATTTACATTCCCACCAAAAGTGCAAGAGAGTTCCCTTTTCTCCACACCCTCTCCAGCATTTACTGTTTGTAGATTTTTTTAATACCTATTTTTAAGCTCTTTATTGGAATATAATTTCTTTACACTCTTGTACCAGCTTTTGAGGTACACCAAAGTGAATTAGTTGTATTTATACATATATCCCCATATCCCCTCCCTCCTGCGACTCCTTCCCACACTCCCTGTCCTGGCCCTCTAAGGAATCAACCATCATTGAGTTGATATCCATTTGTTATACAGCTACTTCCCACTACCTATCAATTCTACAGTTGATAGTGTATATATATCTATGCTATTCTCTCACTTCGTCCCAGCTTCCCCTTCGCGCCAGCCCCTCAACCCCCAAACCCTGTATCTTCCAGTCCATTCTCTGCATCTGCATCCTTATTCCTGCCTTGTCACTGGGTTCATTAGTACCATTTTTTTTTTTTAGATTCCATATATATGAGTTAGCATACAATATTTGTTTTTCTCTTTCTGGCTTACTTCACTCTGTATGACAGACTCTAGGTCTATCCACCTCACTACATATAGCTCCATTTCATTCCGTTTTAGGGCTGAGCAGTATTCCGTTGTATATATGTGCCACTTCTTCTTTATCCATTTATATGTTGATGGGCATTTAGGTTTCTTCCATGCCCTGGCTATTGCAAATAGTGCTGCAATGAACATTATGCTACATGCTTCTTTTTGGATTATGGTTTTCTCTGCGTATATGCCCAGGAGTGGGATTACTAGATCATATGGTAGTTCTATTTTGAGTTTTCTAAGGAACCTCCAAACTGTTTTCCATGGTGTCTGTACCAACTTACATTCCCACCAACAGCACAGGAGAGTTCCCTTTCCTCCACACCCTCTCCAACATTTGTTGTTTCTAGATTTTTTGATGATGGCCATTCTGACTGGTGTGAGGTGATACCTTATTGTGGCTTTGACTTGCATTTCTCTAATGATTAGTGATGTTGAGCATCTTTTCATGTGTTTGTTGGCCATCTGCATGTCTTCTTTGGAGAAATGTCTATTTAGGTCTTCTGCACATTTGTGGATTGGGTTATTTGCTTTTTTGGTATTAAGCTGCATGAGCTACTTGTATATTTTGGAGATTAATCCTTTGTCAGTTGCTTCATTGGCAAGTATTTTCTCCCATTGTGAGGGTTGCCTTCTTGTCTTGTTTATGCCTTCTTTCACTGTGAAAAAGCTTTTAAGTTTCATGAGGTCCCATTTGTTTATTCTTGATTTTATTTCCATGATTCTAGGAGGTGGGTCAAAAAGGATCTTGCTTTGATGGATGTCATAGAGTGTTCTGCCTATGTTTTCCTCTAGGGGTTTTATAGTGTCTGGCCTTACATTTAGGTCTTTAATCCATTTTAAGTTTATTTTTGTGTATGGTGTTAGGAAGTGTTCTAATTTCATTCTTTTCCATGTAGCTGTCCAATTTTCCCAGCACCACTTATTGAAGAGGCTGTCTGTTTTCCATTGTATGTTCGTGCCTCCTTTGTCAAAGATAAGGTGCCCATATATGCTTGGGCTTACCTCTGGGTTCTCTATTCTGTTCCATTGATATTCCTTTCTATTTTTGTGCCAGCACCATACTGTCTTGATCACTATGGCCTTGTAGTATAGTTTGAAGTTAGGAAGCCTAATTCCACCAACTCCGTTTTTGCTTCAAAAGATTGCTTTGGCTATTTGGGGTCTTTTGCATTACCATACAAATCGTAAGATTTCTTGCTCTAGTTCTGGGAAAAATGCCATTGGTAATTTGATAGGCATTGCGTTGCATCTGTAAATTGCCTTGGGTAGTATAGTCATTTTCACAATATTGATTCTTCCAATCCAAGAAAATGGTGTGTCTCTCCATCTGTTTGCAATGTCTTTGATTTCTTTCATCAGTGTCTTAAAGTTTTCTGCATACAGGTCTTTTGCCTCCTCAGGCAGGTTTATTCCTAGGCATTTTATTCTTTTTGTTGCAATGGTAAATGGGAGAGTTCCCTTAATTTCTCTTTCTGCTTTTTCGTTGTTAGTGTATAGGAATGCAAGAGATTTCTGCGCGTTACATTTGTATCCTGCTACTTTACTAAATTTGTCGATTAATGCTAGCAGTTTTCCAGCAGATCCTTAGGGTTTTCTATGTATAATATCATGTTATGTGCAAAGAGTGACAATTATACTTCTTCTTTTCTAATTTGGATTCCTTTTATTTCTTTTTCTTCTCTGATTGCTGTGGCTAAAACTTCCAAAACTATGTTGAATAATAATGGTGAGAGTCGACACCCTTGTCTTATTCCTGTTCTTAGAGGGAATTCTTTCAGTTTCTCACAATTTAGAACGATGCTGGCTTTTGGTTTCTCATATGTGGCTTTTATTATATTGAGGTAATTTCCTTCTATGCCCATTTTCTGGAGAGTTCTTATCATAAATTGATGTTGAATTTTGTCAAAAGCTTTTTCTGCATCTATTGAGATGATCATATGGTTTTTATCATTCAATTTGTTGATATGATATATCATGTTGGTTGATTTGCATATATCAAAGAATCCTTGCATCCCAGGGATAAACCCCACTTGATCATGGTGTATGATCTTTTTCATGAGCTGTGGAATTCTGTTGGCTAGTATTTGTTGAGGATTTTTGCATCTATATTCATCAGTGATATTGGTCTGTAATTTTCTTTTTTTGTGACATCTTTGCCTGGTTTTGGTATCAGGGTGATGGTGGCCTCGTAGAATGAGTTTGGGAGTTGTCCTCCTTCTGCTGTATTTTGGAAGAGTTTGCAAAGGATAGGTGTTAGCTCTGCACTAAATGTTTGATAGAATTCGCCTGTGAATCCATCTGGCCCTGGGCTTTTGTTTGTTGGGAGACTTTTAATCACAGTCTCAATTTCCTTACTTGTGAATGGTCTGCTCAGAGTTTCTATTTCTTCCTGGTTCAGTCTTGGAAGATTGTATTTTTCTAAGAATTTATCCATTTCTGCCAAGTTATTCATTTTAATGGCATATAGATGCTTGTAGTAGTCTCTCATGATATTTTGTATTTCTACAGTGTCTGTTGTTACTTTTCCTTTTTCATTTCTAATTCTGTTGATGTGCATCTTTTCCCTTTTTTTCCTGATGAGTCTGGCTAATGATTTATCAATTTTGTTTATCTTCTCAAAGACCAAGCTTTTAGTTTCATTAATTTTTGCTGTTGCTTCCTTCCTTTCTTTTTCATTTATTTCTGATCTGATCTTTATGATTCCTTTCCTTCTGCTCACTTTGGGGTTTCTTTGTTCTTCTTTTTCTAACTGCTTTAGGTGTAAGGTTAGGCTGTTTATTCAATATTTTTCTTGTTTCTTAAGGTAGGAATATATTGCTAAAAACTTCCCTCTTAGAACTGCCTTTGCTGCGTCCCATAGGTTTTGGGTTGTTGTGTTTTCATTGTCATTTGTTTCTAGATATTTTTTGATTTCCTCTTTGATTTCTTTAATGATTCCTTGGTTGTTTAATAGTGAATTGTTTAGCCTCCATGTGTTTGTATTTTTTGCAGTTTTTTTCCTGTAATTGATATCTAGTTTCATGGCATTGTGGTCAGAGAAATTGCTTGATATGATTTCAATTTTCTTGAATTTGCTGAGTTTTGGTTTGTGATCCAAGATGTGACCTATACTGGAAATGTTTCATGTGCATTTGAGAAGAAAGTGTATTCTCTAGGTTTTGGATGGAATGTCCTCTAAATATCAATTATGTCAAGATGGTCTAATGTGTCATTTAAAGCTTGTGTTTCCTTATTTTCTGTTTGGATAATCTGTCCATTGATGTAAGTGGGGTGTTAAAGTCTCCTACTATTATTGTGTTACTCTCCATGTCCCCTTTTATGACTGTTAGCATTTGCCTTACGTATTGAGGCGCTCCTATGTTGGGTACATATACATTTCCAATTGTGATATGTTCTTCTTGAATGGATCCTTTGATTATTATGTAGTGACCTTCCTTGTTTCTTGTAATAAATAGTCTTTAGCTTAAAGTCTAATCTGTCTGATATGAGTATTGCTACTCCAGCTTTCTTTTGACTTCCATTTGCATGGAATACCTTTTTCCATCCCTTTGCTTTCAGTCTATATGTACCCCTTGGTCTGAAGTGGGTTTCTTGTAGGCAGCACATAGAAGGGTCTTGTTTTTGTGTCCATTCAGCCAGGCTGTGTCTTTTGGTTGGAGCATTTAATCCATTTACATTTAAGGTGATTATTGACATGTGTGTTCCAATTACCATTTTCTTCATTGTTTTGGGTTTGTATTTGTAGGTGTTTTCCTTTTCTTGTGTTTCCTACTTAGAAAAGTTCCTTTAGCACTTGTTGTAAGGCTGGTTTGGTGGTGCTGAATTCTCTTAACTTTTGCTTGTTTGTAAAGCTTTTGATTTTTCCGTGGAATCTGAATGAGATTCTTGCTTGGTAGAGTATTCTTGGCTTTAGGTTTTTCTCTTTCAGGACTTTCAGTATATCCTGCCATTCCCTTCTGGCCTGCACAGTTTCTGTAGAAAGGTCAGCTGTTATCCTTATGGGTTTTCCCTATATGTTATTTGTTGCTCTTCTCTTGCTGCTTTTAATATTTTTTTGCTCTGTGGTTAATTTTCGTTAGTTTGATTAATATGTTCCTCAGTGTATTTCTCCTAGTGTTTATTCTGTATGGGACTCTCTGTGCTTCTTGGACTTGATTATTTCCTTTCCCATGTTGGGGGACTTTTCCACTATAACCTCTTCAAATATTTTCTCAGACCCTTTCTTTTTTCTTCTTTTTCTAGAATGCCTATGATTCGAATGTTGGGGTGCTTAATATTATCACCAAGGTCTCTGAGATTGTCTTCCATTCTTTTTATTCTTTTTTCTCTTTTCTGCACTGTGGCAGTTATTTCCCCCATTCTGTCTTCCACCTCACTTATGTAATCTTCTCCCTGAGTTATTCTGCATTTTATACCATCTCGAGCATTTTTAATTGCAGTTATTTTGTTGTTCATTGCTGTTTGTTTGTTCTTTAGTTCTTCTGAGTCCTTATTAACTGTTTCTTGTATTTTCTGTATTTTGCTTTTGAGATTTTGAATCATTTTTACTATCATTACTCTGAATTCTTTTTCAGGCATTTTTCCTATTTCCTCTTCATTTATTTGGTCTTGTGTGTTTTTTTCTTGCTCCTTTGCTTGCATGTTGTTTCTTTGTTTTCTCATGGTAGTCCAAAGTTCAGAGGTTGCTTGTCCTGGCAATAGAGGGTTTTAAAGAAGACTGTCCAAGCCCCAGACTAATGGCACAGTGTTGAGTCAAACAAATCCTAAGTCAAGGAAACACATACATGTAAAAGACACAAATACTGGATCCATTAGAACATAAGGTACTAGAAAGACCTGACATAAGAACCCCAGTATGCTATCAGACATTCAAAGAGAAAACCAACAGAAATTGAAAACCAAAACAGAAACAAAAACAAAAACAAACAAACAAATAACACCACACACACAAACACAAATCCAGGGAGATTTTGAAAGCTAGGATCAAATATAATGTACAGCTAGAGTACCACCAGACAGACTGGAGATTCTCAGAATGAATTCAGATGATTATACTTAGAACTAAGATAAAGACAAAAACCTAATAATAAATACCAAAGCAGTGTGTCATCTGGAGAATAAAGCAAGGAGACAGAGCAGACTGATAATATTACTTATAAGCATATTAAGATAAAATAAACTAAAGAAGCATAGAAGACAGGGCAACAGAAGAGTGTAGTGTGACTGGAAATATGAAAAGAAAAAGAAAGAAATAGAAATGTATAAAAGAGATGAAATGAAGGTAGGAGAGATACAGTCAGCACTACAAAAAACTTAGCTAGAACTAGAAATATATTTAAAAGGCTGAAAATAAAAATAGAATAAAAAATGGACTAAAAAATATGTTATAAACCATGTAGATCCCTTAGGACTAAGATCATAATTAATAAAAACAAACAAGCAAAACAAACAACAACAACAACAACAACAAAAAACTGGAACTGACCCCAGAATGGACCAGTTCAATAGAATCAATACTAATATTTCTGTTTCCTTGGGGTCTCAGCTGTAAGTGGCCTTCTACCAACCTTGGGTTTTTTGTATTATTCTGTGACCAGCAGAGCTTCCTTACTTGTTCATCTGTAAGCACTGGTGTGTGGGGAAAGAGAGGGTACCATAGTGGTTCCTTCCCCTGGGAGTGAGTGAGCAGTGGCACCCTGTCTTGGACACGGAGGTTCAGTCAGCTGTATTGGTGCCTAATGCAGAGTGACGCTGGTGGCTCAGGTGTAAACAGAATGTCTCCAGAGCTGGGCCACTCTGTGCGCTTTAGGCTCTTGGCTGCAGACACTCTAAGCCAGCCCTGCCCGGGGAATTTTGTTATCCCTGAGTGCATTAGTTTGGCCCACAGGGGTCCTTCCTCTGTCTGTCACAGGCACCAAGAGAGAGGCTATGCCTGTGGCTCCTCCCCCCTGCTTGTGAATCAGCAGTATCCAGCTGCCACTATGGTCTCACAGCTTTCTGTGGTAGGCACTCCTCACTGTGGATCTCTTCCCTCCTGTCCCCTTGGTCTGTCTCCCCACCACCAACAATGTTTCTCATCCTGAACTCAGCTCTCCAGTTCCCACGCTCCCTCTCCCAGAACCCCTGTTCAGCTGTGAATCAACATCTCAGTCTGGGCACGCTGAGCCATTGTGCGGATCCTCCATGTGTTTTTCACTCCCTCCTGTCTGCCACACCTCAGCTGCTTCACCCTCCTTGAACAGCCACAAGTGCCTCCCTGCTGGTTATGTCAGGATCTTTGCAGTCCTTTCTGGTGTCCAAGGTCACTTGCTGGTGTTCAGCTGGTTCTCTGTGGGAATTATTGCATCTTTTGGTGTATTTTTAATGCATCTGTGGAGAGGGATGCATTCCACATCCTTCTACTTTGCTGTCATCTTTCTTCCCTCCAGTAATTCCTCTTGTTTCTGTTATTTGCCCCCTGTGGTGTGGTTGGTCCAATGTCTTGAGTAGGCTTCCTGGTGGGAGGGTCTGGTGCCTGCTTTTGTGTGTGTGGATCTGAGTCTTTTGCCTCTGATGAGCAGGGCTGTGTCAGGTGGTGTTTTAGGGTATATGTGAGCTTAATATGGCTTTAGGTAGTTTGTGTGATGATGGGTGGGTTTGTGTTCCTGTCTTGTTTGTAGTTTGGTGTGAGGTATCCAGCACTGGCTGTTGCAGGGAGTCAGGCAAAGCCAGGTTTTAGACTCTGATAGAGGCCTCCATGAGAATTCTCTGCAGTTAATCTTCCCTGTTGCTGAGGACTCTCTATTGTTCTAGCATCCTGGCCTCAATGCTCCCTCCCCAGAGCCTCCGACTTCAGTTCTGGTCAAGGAATCCAGACTCCAGAGTTTGCTCATCCTGGCAATAAAGGGTATTAAAAAAAGACTGTCCAATCCCCAGACTAATGGTAAAAGGTTATGTCAAGCAAACAAATACTGAATCAAGGAAATATGTACATGCACAAGAAACACAAAAACAGAACCCATTAGAACATAAAGCACTAGAATAACCTGACAGAAGAACTGCAGAATACAATCAGACAATTAAAGAGAAAACCAACCAAAATTCAAAACAAACAAAAAACCGAAACAAACAAAAAAATAGGGAAATTGTGAAAATAAGGACAAAATATAATAGGGACCAAATAGATACTGGGAGCAAATATAACAAAGAGCAAGAGAACAACTAGATAGAGTGAAGATCCCGAAATGAAATCAAACTACTATAATTAGAACTGAGATACAGAAAAAACCTAATAACAAAAAACAAAGCAGTGTGTCATTTGATGAATAAAGCAAGGAAACTGAGTAGACCAATAATATTGATTGAAAGTATAATAAAATAGACAGAAAAAGGAGAAGCTGCAATGAGACGATAGGAGGGGTGCAATCGCATTAAAATCAAATCCCATAAATGTTGGGTGGGTGACTCACAAGCTGCAGAACAGTTATACCACAGAAGTCGTGAGGGCTCTGAGCCCCATGTCAGGCCACCTAACCTGGTGGTGCAGCAACAGGAGGAGCAATCCCCAGAGGATCAGACATTGAAAGCCAGTGGGATTTGACTGCAGGACCTCCACAGGACTGGGGGAAATGGAGACTCCACTCTTGGAGGGCACACAAAAAAAGTGTGCTCACCAGGACCCAGGGGGAAGGAGCTGTGACCCCATAGGAGACTGAACCAGACCTATCCACTGGTGTTGGCGGATGGCCTGCAGAGCTGGGGGGCAGCTCTGGCTCACTGAGGGGACAGGGCCACTGGTGGCAGGGGTTCTGAGAAGTGCTCATTGGGGTGAGCCCTTCCAGAGTCCACCATTAGCTCCACCAAAGAGCCTCTAAGCTCCAGTGCTGGGTCACCTCAGGCCAAATGACCACCAGGGTGGGAACACAGCCCCACCCATTGGCAGACAAGCAGATTAAAGTGTCACTGAGCTCCACCCCCCAAATTGGATTAAAGTTTTACTGAGCTCCACCTACCCAGCCACCCCACCATCAGTCCCTTCCATCAGGATACACCCATGAGCCTCCTAGACAGCTTCCTCCACAAGATGGCAGACAGCAAAATCAAGCAGTATCAGCACTATTTCATCTTGTGGAACTGAAAATCACAGCCAAAGAAAGACACAGAAAATGAAAAGGCAAAAGACTTTGTACCAGATGAAGGGACAAGATAAGACACAAGAAAAACAACTAAATGAAGAGATAGGCACTCTTCCAGAAAAAGAATTCAGAATAATGATGGTGAAGATGATCCAGGACTTTGAAAAAAGATTGGATGCAAAGATTGAAAAGTTGCAAGAAAAGTTTACCAAAGACCTAGAATTAAAGAACAAACAAACAGAGATATGGAACACAATAACTGAAATGAAAACTACACTAGAAGGAACCAATAGCAGATTAACAGAAGCAGAAGGACGAATAAGTGACCTGGAAGACAGAATGGTGATAATCACTGATGCAGAAAAGAATAAAGATAAAAGAATGAAAAGAACTGAAGACAGCCTAAGAGACCTCTGGGACAATGTTAAATGCACCAACATTTGCATTATAGGGGTCCCAGAAGGAGAAGAGAGACAGAAAGGACATGAGAAAATACTGGAAGAGATTATAGTTGAACACTTCCCTAACAAGGGAAAGGAAATAGCTACCCAAGTCCAGGAAGCACAGACAGTCCCAGGCAAGATAAACCCAAGGAGAAACATGCCAAGACATATAGTAGTCAAACTGACAGAAATTAAAGACAGAGAAAAGTTATTAAAAGCAACAAGGGAAAAACGACAAATAACATACAAGGGAACTCCCATAAGGTAAACAGCTGATTTCTCAGCAGAAACTCTGCAAGCCTGAAGGGAACAGCATGATGTATTTCAAGTGATGAAAGGGAATAACCTACAACCAAGAATACACTACCCAGAAGGATCTCATTCAGATTCGATGGAGAAATCAAAAGCTTTACAGACAAGCAACAGCTAAGAGAATTCAGCACTACCACACCAGCCCTACAACAAATGCTAAAGGAACTTCTCTAAGTGGGAAACATAAAGAAGAAAAGGACCTACAGAAACAAACAAACAAAAAAAACAACTAAGAAAATGGTAATAGGAACATACATATCGATAATCACTTTGAATGTAAATGGACTAAATGCAGCAACCAAAAGACACAGACTGGCTGAATGGATACAAAAACAAGACCCATATATATGTTGTCTACAAGAGACCCACTTCAGACCTAGGGACATATACAGACTGAAAGTGAGGGGATGGAAAAAGATATCCCATGCAAATGGAAATCAAAAGAAAGCTGGAGTAGCGATACTCATATCAGATAAAACAGACTTTAAAATAAAAAATGTTACAAGCGACAAGAAAGGACACTACATAAAGATCAAGGGATCAATCCAAGAAGAAGAGATAACAATTATAAATATATATGCACCCAACATAGAAGCACCTCAATACATAAGGCAAATGCTAACAACTATGAAAGAGGAAATTGACAGTAACACAATCATACTGGAGGACTTTAACACCCCACATACACCAATGCACAGATCATCCAGACAGAAAATTAAAAAGGAAACACAAGCTTTAAAGGACACAATAAATCAGCTGGATATAATAGATATCTATAGGACATTACATCCAAAAACAGCAGATTACACATTCTTCTCAAGTGCACATGTAACATTCTCTAGGATAGTTCACATTTTGGGTCATAAGTCAAGCTTTGGTAAATTCAAGAAAATTGAAATTGTATCAAGCTTCTTTTCTGACCACAACACTATGAGATTAGAAATCAATTGCAGGAAAAAAAAACTGTAAAAAACACAAACACATGGAGGCTAAACAATACACTACTAAATAACCAACAGATCACTGAAGAAATCAAAGAAGAAATCAAAAAATACCTAGAGACAAATGACAATGAAAACACAAAAATTCAAAACCTATGGGATGCAGCAAAGGCAGTTCTAAGAGGGAAGTTTATGGCAATACAATCCTACCTCAAGAAACAAGAAACATCCCAAATAAACAATCTAACCTTACACCTAAAGAAACTAGAGAAAGAAGAGCAAACAAAACCCCAAGTTAGTAGATGGAGAGAAATCATAAAGATCAGAGCAGAAATAAATGAAATAGAGACAAAGAAAACAATAGCAAAAAATCAATAAAACTAAAAGCTGGTTCTTTGAGAAGATAAATAAAATTGATAAAACTCTAGCAAGACTCATCAAGAAAAAGAGGGAGAGGACTCAAATCAATAAATTAGAAATGAAACAGAAGAAGTTACAATAGACACCACAGAAATAAAAAGCACCGTAAGAGATTACTGTGAGCAACTATATGCCAATAAAATGGACAACCTGGGTGAAATGGACAGATTCTTAGAAAAGTATAACCTTCCAAGACTGAATCAGGAAGACATAGAAAATATGAACAGACCAATCACAAGTAATGAAATTAAAACTGTGATTCAAAATCTCTCAACAAACAGAAGTCCAGGACCAGATGGATTCCCAGGTGAATTTTATCAACCATTTAGAGAAGAGCTAACACCCATCCTTCTCAAACTCTTCCAAAACACTGCAGAGGAAGGAATACTACCAAATTCATTTTATGAGGCCACCATCACCCTGATACCAAAACCAGACAAAGATACTACAAAAAAAAGAAAACTACAGACCAATATAACTGATGAATTCAGACGTAAAAATCCTCAAGAAAATACTAGCCAATAGAATCCAACAACACATTAAAAGGATCATCTACCATGATCAAGTTGGGTTTATCTCTGGAATGCAAGAATTCTTCAATATACACAAATCAATCAATGTGATACACCACATCAACAAACTGAAGGATAAAAACCACATGATCATCTCAATAGATGCAGAAAAAGCTTTTGACAAAATTCAACACCCATTTATGATAAAAACTCTCCAGAAGGTGGGCATAGAGGGAAACTACCTCAACATAATAAAGGCCATATATGACAAACCCACAGCAAACATCATTCTCAATGGTGAAAAACTGCAAGCATTCCTTCTGAGATCAGGAACAAGACAAGGATGTCCATTCTGGCTACTAATATTCAACATAGTTTTGGAAGTCCTTGCCATAGCAATCAGAGAAGAAAAAGAAATAAAAGGAATCCAAATTGGAAAAGAAGCAAAATTGTCACTGTTCGCAGATGACATGATACTATACATAGAAAATCCTAAAGATGCCACCAGAAAACTACTTGAGCTAATCAATGAATTTAGTAAAGTTGCAGGATACAAAATTAACACACAGAAATCTCTTGCATTTCTATACACCAGCAATGAAAGATCAGAAAGAGAAATTAAGGAAACAATCCCATTCACCATTGCAACAAAAAGAATAAAATCCCTAGGAATAAACCTAACCAAGGAGGTAAAAGACCTGTACTCAGAAAACTATAAGACACTCATGAAAGAAATCAAAGACAAAACAAACAGATGGAGGGACGTACCATGTTCTTGGATTGGAAGAATCAATATTGGGAAAATGACTATATTACCGGAAGCAATTTACAGATTCATTGCAATCCCCATCAAATTACCAATGGCATTTTTCACAGAACTAAAACAAGAAATTTTATGATTTGTATGGAAATGCAAAAGAACCCGAATAGCCAAAGAAATCTTGAGAAGGAAAGATGGAGTTGGCGGAATCAGGCTTCCTGACTTCAGGCTATAGTACAAGGCTACAGTGATCAAGACAGTATGGTACTGGCACAAAAACAGAAATATAGATCAATGGAACAGGATAGAAAGCCCAGAGATAAACTATGGTCAACTAATCTATGACAAAGGAAGCAAGGATATACAATGGAGAAAAGGCAGCCTCTTCAATAAGTGTTGCTGGGAAAATTGGACAGGTACGTGTAAAAGAATGGAATTAGAACACTTCCTAACACCATACACAAAAATAAACTCAAAATGGATAAAAGACCTAAATGTAAGACCAGACACTATAAAACTCCTAGAGGAAAACATAGGAAGAACACTCTTCGACATAAATCACAGCAAAATCTTTTTTGATCCACCCCCTAGAATAATGGAAATAAAAACAAAAATAAATAAGTGGGACTTAATGAAACTTCAAAGCTTCTGCACAGTGAAGGAAATTATAAGAAAGACAGAAAGACAACCCTCAGAATGGGACAACATGTTTGCAAGCGAATCAACAGACAAAGGATTAACCTCCAAAATATATAAACAGTTCATCCAGCTCAATATCAAAAAAATAAACAACCCAATCAAAAAATGGGCAGAAGACCTAAATAGGCCTTTCTCCAAAGAAGACATATGGATGGCCAAGAGGCACATGAAAAGCTGCTCAACATCACTAATTATTTGAGAAATGCAAATCAAAACTACAATGAGGTATCACCTCACACCGGTTAGAACGGGCATCATCAGAAAATCTACACACAGTAAATGCTGGAGGCAGTGTGGAGAAAAAGGAACGCTCTTGCATTGCTGGTGGGAATGTAAATTGATACAGCCACTATGGAAAACAGTATGGAAGTTCCTTGCAAAACTAAAAATATAACTGCCATATGACCCAGCAATCCCACTACTGGGCATATACCCTGAGAACACCATAATTCATAAAGACACATACACCCCAATGTTCATTGCAGCACTATTTACAATAGCCAGGGCACGGAAGCAACCTAAATGCCTATCAGCAGATGAATGGATAAAGAAGATGTGGTACATATGTACAATGGAATATTACTCATCTGTAAAAAGCAATGAAACTGGGACATTTGTAGAGACATGGATGGACCTAGAGACTGTCATACAGAGTGAAGTGAGTCAGAAAGAGAAAAACAAATATTGTATGTTAACACATATATGTGGACTATAGAAAAATGGTACAAATCAACTGGTTTGCAAGGCAGAAATAGAGACACAGATGTAGAGAACAAATATATGGACACCAAGTAGGGAAAGTGGGGAGGGTTGGTGGGGGACGAATTGGGAGACAGGGATAACAAATTGTACACTCTAAATATATGCAGTTTATTGTAAAAAATAAAAAAAAAGTTAAAAAAATATAATAAAATTAAAAAAATAAAAATAAAATAAAATGGTATAGAACAAAGAGCAACACAATAGCATAGTATGACTGGAAATATAAAAAGAAAAAGAAAAGAAAATGGAAATATATTAAAGATAAAGAAGAAAAGAAGATGGGGAGATAAACTCAGCAGTACAAAAATCTAGCTAGAAATAACAATATATTAAAAGGCTAAAAATAAAAATAAATGTAAAAATATAGAGTAAAAAATTATGTTATAAAACATGAGGTTCCCTTAGGACTAAGATCAGAAAAAATAAATAAATAAAGGCTAGAACTGACCACAGAATGTATCAGAGCAATAGAATTAATAATAATTCTGTTTCCACAGGGTCTCAGCTCTAAGTGTCCTTCTATATGCTTTGAGCCTAACGCCACCTTCACCTCCTCAAGAGGCCCTCTTCTGCCTCTGGGTTGGACTATCAACCTGCTGTGGAACCTATGGGGTCCACTTAGGCTCTGATCTGGCCCAGTTCCTGTGTGTGCTAGCCCCCTCTGTCCACAGCTGCCAGAGCTAGACCTTTTTCAGTTGTGGGAACATTCATTTTCTACTCTGATATTCCAAATTCATAGGGTCTACTTAGCTGATCACAGGGATTTAGTCTGGAACATGTATATCTGATGGAAAGATTTTAGAACCTTTTCCTTAGTCTCCCTGTCCCTGGTGTTCAGCTTTGGTTTTGTCCTTGCTTTTGCATGTGGTCTAATGACCAGAGTCTGGTCCTGAGGCTGTCTTTGAGCTCTTTGAGTCTGCCTCAGTGAGGGTTTTCCTTATTGTTCATCTGCAGATGCAGGAAGTAACTACTTATAAAGCCAATTTATGTAATCTCCAGGGTTTGAATAATAAAAGAATATTGATATTTGCAGGGGAAAAAAGATGGTGGCGAAGTAGAGGGATGTGGAATGCATCCCTCTCCACAGATGCATTGGGAATGCACCGAAGGATGCAATAATTCCCACAGAGAACCAGCTGAACACCAGCAGATGGCCTCAGACACCAGAAAGGACCGCAAGGAGCCCGACATAACCGGTAGGGAGGCATCTACGAGGGCTCAAAGAGGGTGAAGCGGCGCAGCTGTGGCAGACGGGAGGGAGTGAGAAACATATGGAGGGTCCGCAGCGCAGCTCAGTGTTCCCAGATTGAGACGTCAATTCACAGCTGAACAGAGGGTCCAGGAGCAGGAGCGTGGGAACTGGAGAGCTGGTTCAGGGTGAGAAACATTGTTGCTAGTAAGGTGACTGACAGAGAGGACAGGAGGGAAGAGGTCCGCGGTGAGGAGTGCCCGTCCCTGAGAGCTGCCTGGGCATGATGGCGGCTGGAGGCTGCAGGCTCATGGGCGGGGTTGGGGGGGGGAGAGGCCACGTGCATAGCCTCTCTCTTTCCACGCCTCTGCAACAGGCAGTGGAGACATGCCCTGCGGGCCACCTAAAGCGCTCAGAGATAACAAGCACCCTCAGGCACTCGGGCGGGGCTAGATTAAAACCCCTTGGAAAGCCAGCAGCAGGGAGAGGCTGCCGAGAAAAAAAAAAACAACAACAACAACAACAAAAACCCGAGAGAGGCCCAACTTTAAGACTTTCTGTTTACGCCTGAGCCACCGACGTCCCTCTGCAACAGGCACCTCCAAGTCCGACTGAAACAACAGTGCACCACTGCTCACTCACTTCCAGGGGAAGGAGCCACTATTGTACCCTCTCCCTCCGCACACACCGATGCTTACAGACGAACAATAAAGGAACCTCTGCTGGTCACAGAATAATGCAAAAAAACCCAAGGCGAGGAGAAGGACACTTACAGCTGAGACTCTAAGGAAACAGAAATAGTAGTATCAATTCCTATTGAACTGGTCCATTCTGGGATCAGTTCTGGATTTTTTTTTTTTCTTTTTCTTTTTTTCTCTTTTTTTTTTTCTTTTTCTTTATTAAATATGATCTTAGCCCTAAGGGATCTACAAGTTTTATAACATAATCTTTTAATGATATTTTTTTTCCTTTTTTTCTTTTTGCCTTTTTATATACTTCTATATCTAGCTAAGTTTTTGGTAGTACGGACAATATATCTCTCATACTTTCCTTTCATCCCTATCTTTTATACATTTCTATTCCTTTCTTTTTATTTGCATATTTCCAACCACACTACGCTCTTCTGTTCCCCTTTCTTCCAGCCATTTTAAGTTTATATTATCTTAACATACTTATAAGCAACACTATCAGTCTGCTCAGACTCCTTGCTCTATTCTCCAGATGATGCACCACCTTGGTATTTAATATTAGGTTTTTGTCTTTATCTTAGTTCTTAGTACAATTGTCTAATTACATTCTGAGAATCTCCATTCTCTCTGGTTGTACTCTGGTTCTTTTCTATATTTGATTCTAGCTTACAAAATCTCCCTGGATTAATGTTTGTATGTGCAAGGTGTTATTTGTTTGTTTGTTTGCTTTTGCTTTTGTCTCTGATTTGTTCTGTTTCAGTTGTCAAGTTCTGTTGGGTTTCTCTTTGAATATCTGATAGCACACTGGGGTTCTGTCAGGTCTTTCTAGAGTCTTATGTGCTAAGGGATTCAGTAATTGTGTGTCTTATACATGTATGTGTTTCCTAGACTTAATATTTGTTTAATCCAATACTTGGACATTAGTCTGAGGCTTGGACAGTCTTCTATAAACACCTCTATCGCCAAGACAAGCAACCCCAAAAGTTTGGACAACCATGAGGAAACAAACACCATGCAGGCAAAGGAGCAGGAAAAACTTCACAAGACCAAATAAATGAGGAGGAAATAGGAAAAATGCCTGAAAAAGAATTTAGGGTAATGATAGTAAAAATGATACAAAATCTCGATAACAAAATAGAGAAAGTACAAGAAACAGTTCATAAGAACTCAGAAAAACAAACAGCAATGGATATCAAAATAACTGAAATTAAAAATACTCTAGATGCTATAACCAGCAGAATGACTGAGGCAGAAGAATGAATAAGTGAGTTGGAAGATAGAATGGGGGAAATAAATGCCACAGAGAAGGAAAAAGAAAAAAGAATAAAAAGATTAGAAGACAGTCTCAGAGACCTCAGTGATAACATTAAGCGTACCAACAATCGAATTATACGCATCCCAGAAGAAGAAGAAAACAAGAAAGGGTCTGAGAAAATATTTGAAGAGGTTATAGTGGAAAACTTCCCCAACATGGGAAAGGAAATAATTCACCAAGTCCAAGAAACACAGAGAGTCCCATACAGAATAAGCCCAAGGAGAAATACCCCAAGACACATATTAATCAAACTAACAACAATTAAACACAAAGAAAAAATATTAAAAGCAGCAAGAGAAAAGCAACAAACAACATATAAGGGAAAACCCATCAGGATAACAGCTGACCTTTCTACAGAAACTCTGCAGGCCAGAAGGGAATGGCAGGATATACTGAAAGTCCTGAAAGAGAGAAACTTACAGCCAAGAATACTCTACCCAGCAAGAATCTCATTCAGATTTGAGGGAGAAATCAAAAGCTTTCCAGACAAGCAAAAGTGAAGAGAATTCAGCACCACAAAACCAGCCTTACAACAAGTGCTAAAGGAACTTCTCTAAGTAGGAAACATAAGAAAAGGAAAACACCTACAAATACAAACCCAAAACAATGAAGAAAATGGTAATTGGAACACACATGTCAATAATCACTTTAAATGTAAATGGATTAAATGCTCCAACCACAAGACACAGACTGGCTGAATGGATACAAAAACAAGACCCTTCTATATGCTGCCTACAAGAAACCCACTTCAGACCAAGGGATACATATAGACTGAAAGTAAAGGGATTGATATTTGCATAAGAACATGACCAGATGTCTACCTGACTCTGTGAATGTAAAGCATGGCTGAAGCTGACCAGATAAATTATACAGCAAACCAAACTTGTATGATGAAAACCTGACACTTTTATCAGTCATGTATCAAATAAACATCAGGTTCAAAATCAAATAAGGTTGCCACAATGAACAATTTAATATCTACCAAAATAATTGTCACTTTATGGAGGTCAGTGAAAACTCAGAGATGCTGAGTAACAGAGTATACTTACAATATTCTGGGATAAGATAATATGAAGTAGATTATAATTTCATTGATTTGGAATTGGGCTCTTGGGACTGGTATTTTTTAGAAGTTTCCTGGGTTAATCTAATTTACAGTTAGGTTGAGAACCATTGGTATTGAAAGAAAAACAATACGAAGAATTTTTAGGAAGGAGCTACACTCATGATGAAATTCTACTTTAAGTCAAAAAAGAAGATTCCATACCTATTCTAACAATTTCTAGTTAGTACAAGGGTAAAAATTATATATGTTGTAGTTGGGTGGTGGTAGAAATTTATTTTAGCATATTCAAGCTTTGCACTGGCACATTAGGTCAATCATTTGTCTTGGTTGTCTCTTCTTGTACCTGCTATAACATCTCCCTCTTCTGAACCTTCTGTAGTTATTTGCATGGCCATATCTTTATAGCTATAATCTTTATATTACCTATACTTGGGGGCTGTCCTGAACTGTCCTAAGATAGTGTATATCTTGGAGGACAAGGATTGTCACCTTTTCACCTTTGTCTTTTACATAATAAACAATAGGTGCTTAATAAATATTTGTTGACTAAATAGAGATAATTGTTAATAATTCAGCCTTTTCAACAATTAAAACTGGTTTTTCCTTATCAGTCAAAACAGTATGATTAGGCTGTAATTGCCTGAGGTAAAGTGCTGGTGATTAAAAGTATGATTTGATGTCATTTTCACTTATAACCTCTTGAAAAGTTAAAATAAGGACATCTGAAGAAATGTCATAAAAAGAATCACATAGAACCTTTATATTATATTTGGTTATGCTGCACAGCACACAAGTGAAATCTATCAGCAAAAATTGTTTTGAACATTTCTCTCAAATTAGTTATTATTTATCATTCTATCATTTCCAGGATAGATATAAATGGAAATGTCATATGCAAAGATACAGAGAAACATTAAAATCCTTCTTGAGAGCTCTATGTAACCAGCAACTTTGACTCATCTTCAATAATAGAAGGCCCTGTTAAATAAGCTAGGAGGCCCTATGAGTCAATGTTCTGTTTTTTATGTTTCCATGGTTATATGTTACTGAAATAGGAATAGGGTTAGCCAACATACAGCTATGTGTATTTACCCAAATAACACATAGCTGTTGAAAGTCCCAGTCATCTCTTTGAGATAGCTATATTTAATTAACCATGTAATTATGTGCCAGTCTCTATACTGGACACCTCATTTATGCGATCTCAATTTTCTTCAAACAGGTCTGAAAGGTAGCCATATAATTTTTCCATGTTTTTGATGAAGTAACTGAGTCTCAGAGAGAGTAAGTGGTTTTCACAATAGTTCAGTTGTAGAATACAATAACTCCTGAAAACCAAAGAGGAAGTTAAACAATGGCCTGTGAAGTAAGTTCACAGCTAATATTGTTAAGCACTGACATCTTGCATATCCAATAGATCCAGTGTCTATAAGGCTAATTTGGGGATATATTAAAATACATTATATTAATCATCTTATTTACCATAATTTAAGTACTTATAATCTCTTTTTTATATAAATTTATTTATTTATTTATTTTATTGGCTGTGTTGGGTCTTTTTTGCTGTGTGCAGGCTTTCTTTTTAGTTGCCGTGAGTGGGGGCTACTCTTCATTGTGGTGCACGGGCTCCTCATTGATGTGGCTTCTCTTGTTGCAGAGCATGGGCTCTAGGCACGTGAGCTTCAGTAGTTGCAGCACATGGGCTCAATAGTTGTGGCTTATGGGCTCTAAAGCACAGGCTCAGTAGTTGTGGTGCACAGGCTTAGTTGCTCCGCGGCATGTGGGATCTTCCTGGAGCAGGGATCGAACCCATGTCCCCTGCATTGGCAGCCAGATTCTCAACCACTGTGTCACCTAGGAAGCCCAGTACTTATCATCTCTTCACTTTAAGGAAAAAAATAGTAATAAAGAACCACAAATAATTATGACACCTTACATAATGCTCTTTGAGGCTAAGGGTCTCATTGTCTAGAAATAGACTTCTATAATGTTGAATTCACCAACACAAAGGAGAAATTCAATCAGTCCTTGAGTTTGGCATCTGTGCCAATATATAATTAGGACTATGATATACCACTGATGCTTCACATTATGCTCTTTAGTTGTGTACAGAAACAAAATGCGAGTGATACTGAGCTCTAGTATTGTCAAAACTATATGTGGAAGGTATGGTCAGTAGAAGAGATTTTTGAATAATTACAGCTGTTTACAAAGTATCAAAATTACCTTATTTGTTCTCAATAAAAACTTTTCATAAGAAAAAACTGTGTTGTCTCAGAATGTAGGTGTTATGTTGCCTTGATTATGCTATATGCAGCATATCTTGCATTGGCTAAAAGATATGTCAGGTACCCATGGATGGGCATCTGAAACTAAAATGCAGAGAAGTAGACAGTAGATGAGGATGTTTGACAGAGCAAAAAATGTGCTTATAAAACTTCAGATAAGATTCCGTATATGTGAGTTAGCATATAATATTTGTCTTTCTCTTTCTGACTTACTTCACTCTGTATGACAGACTGTAGTTCTATCCACCTCATTACATATAGCTCCATCTCATCCCTTTTTATAGCTGAGTAATATTCCATTGTATATATATGGTACTGATGAACTCAGTGACAAGAACAAGGAAGCAGATACAGAGAATGGACTGGAGAACTCGAGGTTTGGGAGGGGGCGGGGGGTGAAGGGGAAGCTGAGACAAAGCGAGAGAGTAGCACAGACATATATATACTACCAACTGTAAAATAGATAGTCAGTGGGAAGTTGTTGTATAACAAAGGGAGTCCAACTCGAGGATGGAAGATGCCTTAGAGGACTGGGACGGGGAGGGCGGGGGGGACTCGGGGGGGGGGAGTCAAGGAAGGGAGGGAATACGGGGATATGTTTATAAAAACAGATGATTGAACTTGGTGTACCCCCAAAAAATAATAAGTAAATAAATAAAAATTTAAAAAAAAAAAACAACTTCTGATAAGAATCCAAAATGATGGGTCATGGCCAGTCCAGGGAAGAGGCTCCTTTGCTAGAGAGAGCCTGCTGCTCTGAATCCCTAATAATCACTACTGCAATCATCAGTTGTCTTTTTTGTTTTGTTTTGTTTGTTTGTTTGTTTACAACTCATGGGTTGCCACACAGAGCCATTTTTTACAACAGGGTTGGGTTTACCTTAGCTGGGCTTAAGGAATTATTTCCAGGAAGGCACCTTAACTGAAAACTGTCATTATTGTCCTCAAGCAAATATTCTAAAAAAATGATGGAGAAACTGTGTTGCCCGAATATCCCATACTTTTTCAAATTACTGTGTATTTGTATATTTTCCACTATTTTTCCCCTGGCAAAATCCTACATTTCCTTCAAGGTCCACTTTAGTGTTATGCCTACTTTAAAGTATTTCCTTATATCCTAATGATAAATAAATCTCTGTTTTCTTTTGGACATTTTGAACACTTTATTGTTACCACTATTTACAGCAATTATATTACAGCTGAGTGTGTTTGGACCTGAATCCTCTGTAAGGTTTTAACTTAAATGAGAGAACATAACCGTAGACCACATTTTTTCCTTCTGTGTCATACTTCAGTACCTATGATGTACAAAGTAGTGTGTCTTGTAAAATGTAACCTGGTTAATAAATGGAAAAACTGAGATGAGAAACCAAGCCTTTTTATTTCCAGCTGATGGCCATTCTGAAAGAACATGTGGCTGATATCATTTTATTCTATTTCAACCAAATATTTTTCCTTTGTAACTGACACATTAATCAAAAACATTAATCAACTACTATGTTGCCTAGTGGAAATCTGAATTCCAGCTTCCCAAGCAATTTTCAACAGTTTGGATATAGTGTATTCCATTATATTTATTGGCCTTCGTGCCTTTTTCTTCAAGAAGGTGCCATCTCTGAGGGGAAGCAAAGTCAATTCTTGGTGAATGGAGAGCTCTATAGTCAATTTTTGATTTTCTCAATGATTAAGTTTCTGTGTGCATGTATGTTTGTATGAATATGCTAGCATGTGTGCGAGTGGGAGGGAGAAATACTTCAATTACACAGTGAGTCATCCAGATGTTTTAGAAATGTTAAAGGTAATTTTCTCTCCAGGGTAATTCCTATTTCATATGAACATAACAGGAAAAAATTACTGTGGGAAGACATTCTGGAACCTTTTTGAAACATTGAAAATGTTGAAGTATGTGGGCCGAGCGATGGGATTCAGAATGTCCTGCTTGAGCAGTGGAGGAGCTGAGGGTGCGGGGCGTGGAGACTAATATCACCCTGTTTGGTCCTGAGGGATGGCTGGTTAGCCAAAGACGGGTAAGATTCCTCAGAGGAGGAACAACCTAAGACAGGCACAGCCGCAGAGGGGCCAACAGGGGTGGTGCATAGAGCCTTCCTTATATCACCGTGTTTGGCCCTGGAGGATGACTGGTTAGCCAGAGACGGGTAAGATTCCTCAAGGGAGGAACAACCTAAGACAGGCACAGTCACAGAGGGGCCAACACGGGTTGGACACAGACCCTTAATCCTTTTGAGAGAGGTCTCCTGCCCCCAGGGCTGCTTTGCTCTCCACGCCCAGCTCAAATCAGGACCCAGGAGGCAAACAAAGATCATTGCCCCCAGTCATGTGAGGCCTTTGATTGTTTATGGGATTAACCTGGGAGTGTTAGACCCTTAGGCTATGCCGAGAACTCAATAAAAGCAACGTGGGATCAATCATTAAGGCTCTTGATCCTAGAGGTCTTGAGTCCCCCGGTCCCATCTTTCTCTTCAGTCTGTGTCTGTGTCTTCTTCAAGCTTGCGGCACCCATCACTCACCTCGAGTCGCCGAGTTGATCCCGGCAAATTACCTGTTTCTTTTTTATTTCCTCTGAAAGCAATTCCTCCATGCCGCCACCTTGTAAAATAACAACAACAAAAATTCTACCCATTTACAAAAAGCTCAAGAAATCAAAGCAAACTAGGGTTTAGTCATGATCTAATCATAAAGTGTGAAATTTTTACATTACAGTAAGTCAAGGAATGCTTCTAGCCACCACTTCAACCAGAATGCTCATGACTATTCTATAGAAAAAACACTGATTTGGGAGGTGGTGAAGATCATCCACTAGGTTATAAAAGGTGTGGGGATAAAAAAGCTAAATGAAAGTTATTTTACCACTTATGATCCTGTGCACCTGGATGACTAGAGTGTTAGTGGACAGAGAGCTAAAGTCTTTGAGAGGTTTGGACAAGACAGGAATGACCACCATCTGAGACTGCACAGAACACAGAGGATTGGATTAATGGTTGCTGGCAAATTTTTCTCAGAGCAATGCAGTCTCAGGATTTAATGAGTGCTCCCTGCTGAGAGTAGGGTGATGTTTACTGCAAGTGGAATCAATGAAATGACATTTTCAGAGAGACAGAAGCTACCTTGTTTTATTAAATGTTCAAAGCTGATGTGACACTTGCTCTATTATGAATAATCACTGAGTCTCAGGTCAGGTTCACAGTATGGAAACACTGAAAATGACATAGACATAAGGAGATGTTATTTTAAGACTTTTGCTCTCCAATTATTGGAAACTGAATACTGGCTATTGTATTCAATAACTCATCTTAAGCCTATTTCAGGTCTTGATAAAGTACTTTATTAAAAAGATGATGCTTGCATTATGAATGACTAAATTGAATGTTTCTGCTATCCTGGGGAATGCCAAGTAAGTGATAATTCTAGTAGTAAAGGGTTTTATATCATTGCTTGCTTTCTACCCTATATTCCCCCCCTCAAATACAGCAATATGAGATTCTACATATAAACTTTTATGAGGGCCATGGTCATGCCGACTTTGATTCACATCTAGGTCAGATCTCCAGGGTTCAATAGAGGGCCAAGAACATAATAAACTACTCAAAATTATTTGTTGAACAGATGAATGATTAAAAGTACATAGGGAGGAGGATTCAAGATGGTATCATACAAAGATCCTGAACTCAACTCTTCCTACAGACACAACAACGCTACAACTACATATGGAATAATTCACACGGAAAAGGACCTGAAAACCAGATAAACAGAGCCTCCACAACAAAGGGTAAAAGAACAGCATTGATACAGCTAGGAGAGGTAGAGATATGGTCTTGCCAAGGAAAAAAAAACACACCCCAGTCACAGTGACCAATAGGAGGGATCACAAAGGTAGAGATCTCTTCCCTCAGGAACGAAGGACTTGAGCATCACATCAGGCACCCCAAACCTTAGATTCTGCACAAAAGAGATGAACCCCCAAAACACATGGCTTTGAAAACCAACAAGGAATACAACCAGGAAAATTACAGAAATGCAGGGAACAGAAAACACACTCTTAAAGGGCTT
Organism: Hippopotamus amphibius kiboko; assembly: GCF_030028045.1. Classification (NCBI taxonomy): domain Eukaryota; kingdom Metazoa; phylum Chordata; class Mammalia; order Artiodactyla; family Hippopotamidae; genus Hippopotamus; species Hippopotamus amphibius. The sequence continues at coordinate 69,098,819 of NC_080203.1, read as the reverse complement.
GCACAGAGACTTAACCCCAAAACAGTGCAAAAACACCAGTTTGAAAAGTGCATAAACTACAGGTGAAGGGGATGCACTTACCAATGTTGAAGTGTCTGCCAGAGAGGCATGAATGAATTGGAATGCTCCCCAGAGACTGTGACACTGGTGGGATCCATTTTTGAAACCTCAGGCTACCTTGTTAATGCCAGTGCTGGTGTGTGCTATTTTAGAATTCTCTCTCTAACCATTAGCACCAGTGGGCATGCCCACCCCTGCACCTCAGCCAGTCCTCATAGCTGGCTAAGCAATAAACCCACCCACCAGCATGCTGCAGTAGTCATAGTCAGATGCCACAGCTGGGCCAGGGGAGAGCCCCACCCACCAGGGTGCTGCAACAGCAGCCAAAGCCCTAAAACAATAGGAGGTTGCATGCAGCACACATAGGGAATACACTTTGAGTGTCTGCCTCTGGTGGCCAGGCATAATTGTGCTTCTGAACACAATTATAATGTGTCTTGGTGTGTGTCTTTTTGGGTTCACAAAACATCTCCTACATAAGGCCACACCTTCCAGACACAGAGAGGTTGCTTATTTACCTAGTACTTAGAAACAGAGAATTAGGCAAAATAAGAAGACATAGGAGTATGTTTCAATTGAAAAAAAGAAAGAAAGAAAAAAACTCAGGAAAAGAAATAAACAAAATGGAGATAATCTTGTGGATAAATAATTAAAATTAATGGAATAAAAAAGAGTTAAAATACATTTCTCCAAAGAAGACATCCACATGGCTAACAGGCACATGAAAAGAAAAGATGTTCAACATTGCTAATTATTAGAGAAATGCAAATCAAAACTACAATGAGATAGCACCTCACATCAGTCAAAATGGCCATCATCAAAATGTCTACAAATAATAAATGCTGGACAGGGTGTGGAGAAAAGGGAATCCTTGCACTATGGTGAGAATGTAAATTGGTGCAGCCACTATAGAAAACAGTATGCATGTTTCCTTTAAAAAACTAAAAATAGAGCTACCATATGATCCAGCAATACAACTCCTGGGCATATATCTAGAGAAAAAGCTGATTCGAAAGGATACATGCACTGCACCATTCATTGTGGCACTGTTTACAATAGCCAAGACATGGAAACAACCTAAATGCCCATGAACAGATGAATGGATGAAGATGTGGGATATATACTCAGCGATAAAAAAGAATGAAATAATGCCATTTGCAGCAACATGGATGGACCTACAGATTATTATACAAAGTGAGGTAAGTCAGACAGAAAAAGACAAACATCATATGATATAACTTACATGTGGGATCTAAAAAAAATGATGCAAATGAACTTATTTACAAAACAAAAATAGAGGGCTTCCCTGATGGTGCAGTGGTTAAGAATCTGCCTGCCAATGCAGGGGACATGGGTTCAAGCCCTGGGCCAGGAAGATCCCACATGCCATGGAGCAACTAAGTCCATGTGCCACAACTACTGAAACCTGCACACCTAGAGCCCGGGCTCTGCAACAAGAAAAGCCACCACAATGAGAAGCCTGCACACCACAACAAAGAGTAGCCCCTGCTCGCCTCAACTAGAGAAAGCCTACACGCAACAATAAAGACTCAATGCAGCCAATTAATTAATTAATTTAAAAATTCAAAAACAAAAATAAAAAAAATAGACTCACAGACATAGAAAATAAACTTATGGTTACCAAAGGGGAAAAGGGTTCGGGGAAGGATAAGTTAAGGATTTGGAATTAACAGATACACATGACTATATATAAAATAAACAAGGACCTACTGTATAACACAGGTAACTATATTCAATACCTTGTAATAACCTATAATGGAAAATAATCTGAAACATATATATATGACATATATATATATATATATATATACATATAACTGAATCACTTTGCTGTACACCTGAGACATTGTAAATCAACTATATTTCAATTTTTAAAAAATTAATGGTCATAAAGATGCTCACCAAATGTGGGAGAAGCGTAGATGAACACAGTGAGTACTTCAACAAAGAAATGGAAAATATAAGAACATACCAAACAGAAATTACAACTGAAATAAAAAATGCAATAGAAGGGTTCCACAGCAGACTGAATGAGGTAGAATAAATAATCATTGAGCTGGAAGACAAAGCAATGGAATTCACCCAGACAGAGCAGCTAAACAAGACAAACAAAAAATGAAATTAGAAGAGTGAAGATACCTATAGGGAATTTTGGGATAACATCAAGCAGGATAGCATTCACATTAGAGGGGTCTCAGAAGTGAAAAAGAGAGAAAATAGGCCAGAAAATTTATTTGAAGAAATAGTAGTTGAAAACGTCCTTATTTGGTGAAGAACACGGACAATCAGGTTTAGGAAGACCAGAGTTTTCCAAATAAGATGAACCACACAGAAAAACACCAAGATACATTGTAACTAAAAGAGTAAAAGTAGAAGATAAAGAGAGCCCTAAAAACAGCAAGAGAAAAACAACTTGTTACATACAAGAGAAACTACATGAGACTCACAGAAGGTTTTTCAGCAGAAACTTTACAGGCCAGAAGGGATAAATAAAATAAAAACATGTAAACTGTGACATCAAACCTATAAAATGCTGAGTGGGGGAGTAAAAAATTCAAGTTTTTAAATAAGTTCAAATCTAAGTCTCTGTCCACTTAAAACAAATTATTCTTCACATACAATGTTGTACGTGAACCTCCTGGTAACCATGAGGAATAATCTTATAGTAAACACAAAAAAGAAAATAAAAAGAATATAAGCATAACACTAAAGAAAATTATCAAAACACAAAGGAAGAAAGAGAAGAAGAGAACAGAGAAGAACTACAAAATTTGCCAGAAAACAATTACCAAAAATGGCAACTAGAACATACATATGGATAATTACTTTAACGTAAACATGCTCCAACAAAAATACATAGACTGGCTGAATGGATACAAAAACAAGACCCATATATATGTTTATATATGTTGTCTACAAGAGATCCACTTCAGACCTAGAAGCACATACAGACTGAAAGTGAGAGAGAGGATGAAAAAGATATTCCATGAAAATGGAACACAAAATAAAGCTGGTGTAGAAATACTTATCAGACAAAATAGACTGTAAAATAAAGACTATTACTTTAATACATTTTTTCTTTTTATTTGTATATTTCCATTTCTACTTTTATGTTGTTCTGTGTTTTATCCCTTTTTATTTTATTTTATTTTTTTAATCATTATTATTGGTCTGTTCTGTTTCCTTGCTTTATTCTTCAGTTACACTGCTTTCGTTTTTGTTTTTAGGTTTTGTCTTTTTTTTTTTTTTGACATGGTAACTATTTAACTTTAAAGTTAAATAGATAGTTAAAGAGATAAAAATTAAAGCAATAATGTGATATACTTTCCCTATCAGTTTCATAAAAATGACAAAGTATTGATGTTTTCATGGGAAAGTTGCAACAGGATGGATACAAACATTAATTATGATACTGCAAAGTATTTTTGTGGGAATTTTTCCCTATGCATTAAAGCTTTAAAAATGTGCATAAACACGAACAATTTCAATCCTATGAATGTTCCTAGGAAAGTAATAATACAGGTTCACAAATAATGTCCATACAGACTTTCTTAAATTTTTATAATATGAAGTGATTAGAAATTAAATATTAAATGCTATTATTGTATAATTAGGCAATACATTAGAGTCATTAAAATTATACTGTAGAGCTATACGTACTGATTTAGAAAATATTTGAACTATAGTATTGGAAAAGAGGCCATGCAATATAAGATCTATTCTGTTTTTTCTTTAAATAAAATTGCTTTTATTATCAATTGTATTCACATAACATTTAGTGTGTATTAGATATTCAATTAAAAATTCAGTTTTGCTGTATTAACCCCTGATTCTAGCATTTATATTCCTTTTTTTTAAATTAAATTGATGGAGACTTGCATGCTGTAACATAAGTTATGTATCAGGAGAATCTTCAGAAGAGAGAAATTACTCTCTGGATGGCTATACTTTGACTTGTTGATTAACTACTTCTTTTGATTTATGAAAACTAAAAATCATTAATACTTTGAGTTTACTTTTGTTTCCAATATTGCAGAACTTATAGAATCACTTCTTAAGGAAATTAGGGAGAGATATTTGTGACTGCAGGTGGTGAGTTTAATTAAAAACACTTCTATGTTTATCAAGAGAGCCCTCTGTAATTCAGAGAGTAATCTGTTACTCCTCTGGGCAAATCAGAAAAGTCATTGTTCACAGATGGATATACTATCCATGGGGAAGAAGTTTCCTGTGTCTACTATAACCTTGGATCTAGGCACCCACCTACATTCAACTGCAGCCCATCAGAGGCATCCCCTGAACACTGAGGGCTCGGATCAGTAAGTCCCCTCCCTGTCTACAGCTCCTGCATAAACCGAGTAAACTGGCCATTTTTACAAGAACTTACTTTACTCAATTCTTTATTGTTTTGAAAGTCTTCTTATGCTAAAAACTTAGTCTCTACTTAACTGTAAGTCTCCTCTATTCTTGATATATATATATATATGTTTTCATACTGCTTTTTATATTACTAACCATCTTTTTGTGTCATTCAAATGTATTGTTTACTCTTACATATGTTCTAATTTTCTAAGATTAAAAAACTTTACTGTTTATTATCACTCTGATTCTTTCCTGCATATTTTCCTTTTATATGCAGTTCTACATCGCTCTTGGAAGGCCTAATTCACAAGCCATTAAAAAATTTAATGGAAAAACATTAAGTGCTATACAATTTGGAGACTGGTAACAAAATCAAGGAAATTGGCTGTATACATTTCAGTTATTTCCAAAGTTAATATACACTCTCTCTCTCTCTCTCTCTCTCTCTCTATATATATATATATATATATATATATATATATAGATAGATAGATAGATAGATTAAAGGTAGCATTCCTAAATTCAGATTCAGAAACTAATTTAAAAAATATACTGCTTATTTTCTTTTAGGTGCAATTCCCTCCTCCCCGCCCCAAATTGTGTCTCTAACTTTTTTTAAAAAGCTCTTTATTGGAAAATAATTGCTTTACACTGTTGTGCCAATTTTTGAGGTACAGCAAAGTGAATCAGCTGTATTTATACATATATCCACATATCCCCTCCCTCCCACAACTCCCTCCCACCCTCCCTATCCTGGCCCTCTAAATCATCACCCATCATCTAGTTTATCCCCTTATGTTATGCACAAACTTCCCATGAGCTATTTATTTTACATTTGGTAGTGTATATATGTCAAAGCTTCTCTCTCACTTTGTCCCAACTTCCCCTTTGCCCACCCCTGACCCTGTGTCCTTAAGTCTGGTTTCTACATCAGAATCTTTATTCCTGCCCTGTCTCTGGGTTCCTCAGTACGATTATTTTTTTTTTTTTAGAATCCATATATATGAGTTAGCATACAGTATTTGTTTTTCTCTTCCTGACATACGTCACTCTGTATGACACACTCTAGGTCTATCCATCCACCTCACCACAAATAACTAAATTTCATTCTTTTTTATGGCTGAGTAATATCCCATTGTATATATGTGCCACATTTTCTTCATCCATTCATCTGTTGATGGGCATTTAGGTTGCTTCCAAGTCCTGGCTATTGTAAATAGTGCTGCAATGAACATTATGGTACATGTTTCTTTTTGGGTTATGGTTTCCTCAGGGTATATGCCCAGTAGTGGGATTGCTGGGTCACAGGGTAGTTCCATTTTTAGTTTTTTAAGAAACCTCCAAACTGTTTTCCATAGTGGCTGTACCAAATTGCATTCCCAACAAGAGTGCAGGAGGGTTTCATTTTCTCCACACCCTCTCCAACATATGTTGTATCTAGATGTTTTCATGATGGTCATTCTGACTGGAGTGAGGTGATAACATTATGGCTTTGACTTGCGTTTTTCTAATGATTAGTGATATTGAGCATCTGTTCATGTGTTTGATAGTCATCTGCATGTCTTCTTTGGAGAAATGTGTATGTAGCTCTTCTGCCATTTGTGCATTGGGTTATTTCGTTCTTTGGTATTAAGCTGCATGAGCTGTTTGTATATTTTGGAGATTAATAATTTGTCCATTGCTTCATTGGCAAATATTTTCTCCCATCCTAAGGGATGTTTTCCTGTCTTGTTTATGGTTTCTTTTGCTGTGCAAAAGCTTTTAAGATTCATGAGGTCCCATTTGTTTATTTTTGATTTTATGTCCATTATTATAGGGGGAGGGTCAAAAAGGATTTTGCTTTGGTTGATGTCATACAGTGTTCTGCCTATGTTTTCCTCTAAGAATTTTATAGTATCTGGCCTTACATTTAGGTCTTTAATCCATTTTAAGTTTATTTTTGTGTATGGTGTTAGGAAGTGTTCTCATTTCATTCTTTTACATGTTGCTGTCCAATTTTCCCAGCACCACTTATTAAAGAGGCTGTCTTTTTTCCATTGTATATTCTTGCCCCCTTTGTCAAAGAAAAGGTGCCCATATGTGCTTGGGTTTACCTCTGGTCTCTCTGTTGTGTTGCATTGATTTATATTTCTGTTTTTGTGACAATACCATACTGTTTGCAGGCTGTTTTAATGGAGCTGTTAGAGCTGTAAGCTGTTTGAGCTATTTAAAAACTATATTTTACTCTAGAAAAAAACCTCTGAGAAATGGGATCCCAGTTATATACATATGTTGAGGGTGCTCTTCCCTATAGGCACTCTAGCCAATCTCATGTTTAATAACTGCAGTCTTTCCTCATGTGCATTTTTAACTAAATAGACCAACCTGATCAAAGGCAATTTAGAATATCAATGGCCTTTATAGGAAACTTTCAAAATAACCAAAAATAACCAAACTTACTTTTCTTAAAAACCAAATTGGATTACAATATCTCTAAAATTTCCATAACTGAATGGTATGCCTATTTTCATTGGTATTTTGAGAGTTCCAAACATTATCAGGAGCCTAAAGTTGCCTTTCTGAAAAATAAGATTTTAAGATTAACTGAGGCAAACAAACAATTACAGAAAGATAAAATGGCTCCCAATACATGCCTCTTCCTTGGCTTCCTTGTTTCAGGCTCCACCTCCAGCACCATGTCAGCTGTATCCCTTGGCTCCTCATGCTCATACCCTGCCTCTGGCACTATCTTCCTCCTTTTCTTCTATGCAGCTCACACCTCCTCTACATCCTCAATTTCCCCTATACTAATTCTCTTGCTGATCTTCCCTTTTTCTCTGAAATTTTCCCCATACCCTTTCTCTTTGAACTTAGAACCTGTCCCTTTAAAACTAACCCTTCTTATGATCCAGAAGCTAAATCCTTAATTTCTTATATTCTCTGGACTAAAGCTGAACTTCAAGCTATAGGCAAAGATTTTTCCAAAGTATACAAAGATCCCCATGGATATTCTGAGAAATTTAATATAGTCACCTAAATTTATAAATCTGGTTTCTCTGACATATCAGCTAGCTTATATGCTTGTGGGTGAAGGCCGAACCCAGCATTGAATGAAAGCTGCTAATTGGGAAAACCCTGAAAGGTCTCAAGAATTACAACTGGAAATTCTTGAAAATTTCCCATAAACTAGAAAGTCCCATAAACTTATTATATGATCACCCTTTTCCAATTGCTAGGCACTTTATTGGGCAAGTCCTAGGGCTTTTCCAAACCCTGTTAATGGGAAAAAAAATTCAGTCTTGCACACAAAAATCTGAAAAACCTCTTCTGATCATATTATAATTGACTTCAGATATTTTTTTAAATAATAAACCCACATTATTCATTTAGTTTTTATTTTTTAACCTTACCACATGGTATGCAAAACCTTATTTTCCCAACCAGGGATCGAATCCATGGCCCCTGCAGTTGAAGAGTGGAGTCTTAACCACTGGGCCACCAGGGAACTTCATCACATTATTGTAATATAAAATTCTGGTCTTGCTGTGGTTGTTGATTCCACTCAGGTAGCTTTTAACCCTTTGTTTATTAATGGGCTTAACCAGGACCTTTACTCTCTAGGAAAAAGTACTGGATGGAATGGGAAACTATGTCCACATGATATTTTATTACCTTGGCTAACCAACTCCCTCAAACTCTAGATGAGTCACCGTCAAGAAGATCAACAAATTCTTAATCTTTAACTCAAGCAAATGAAGCCCATAAATAAATTCAAAACCCTCCTAATTTCTGTTATTATTGCAGAGATAATGCACTAAAAAAGAGAAGGTTACAAATATAAGTGATTTAGGAGCCTTCAACCCTCTAACCAGCTTCTCCACCACTCTCCCAATTCTTAGTGATTGGGTTCCAAGGGAACCTTAACAATCTTCCCTCGTAATTGGATTTGAGCATTATTTTTCCAGATTGGGGATGAAAATTCTCCACTCCTAAAAAGATATTCCAGGGAAATGGAAGTCAAAAGAAAGAAGAAGTAGCAATACTCATATCAGACAAATTAAACTTTAAAATAAAGACTATTACAAGACACAAGGAAGGACACTACATAATGATCAAGGGATCACTCCAAGAAGAAGTTACAACAATTGTAACTATTCATGCACCCAACATAGGAGCACCTCAATACATAAGGCCAATGTTAATAGCCATAAAAGGGGAAATCAACATTACACAAAAATAGTAGGAGACATTAACAACACACTTACACAAATAGACAAATCATCCAAACAGGAAATAAGGAAATACCAGCTTTAAATTAAACATTAGATCAGATGGACTTAATTGATATTTATAGGACATTACCTCCAAAAATTAGAGACTACACTTTCTTCCCAAGTGCACACAGAACATTCTCCAGGTAAGATCACACCTTGGGTCACAAATCAAGCCTCAGTATATTTAAGAAAACTGAAATTGTATCAAGCATCTTTTACAGCAACAATGCTATGAGACCAGGTATCAATTATAGGGAAAAAAACTGTAAAAAATACAAAATCATGGAGGATAAACAATACACTAATTAACAACCAAGAAATCAGTGAAGAAATCAAGAGGAAATAAAAAAATACATAGAAACATATGAAAATGAAAACACAATGACCCACAACCTATGGGATGCAGCAAAAGCATTTCTAAGAGGGGAGTTTATAGCAATACAGTCCTACTCAAGAAACAATAAAAATGATAAATAAACAATGTAATCTTACACATAAAGCAATTAGAGGAAGAACCCCCACCCAAAAAAAAAACAAAAGTTAGCAGAAGGAAAGAAATCATAAAGATCAAATAAGAAATAAATGAAAAAGGGCTTCCTAGGTGGTGCAGTGGTTAAGAACCCGCCTGCCAATGCAAGGAACACGGATTTGATCCCTGCCCCAGGAAGATCCCACATGCCGTGGAGCAGCTAAGCCCATGTGCCACAACTATTGAGCCTGAGCTTTAGAGCCCATGAGCCACAACTATTGAGCCCATGTGCTGCAACTACTGAAGCCCACACACCTAGAGCCTATGCTCCACAATGAGAGAAGCCATGGCAATGAAGAGCCTGCACACCACAACAAAGAGTAGCCCCCACTCACCACAACTAAAAGAAAGCCTGCACACAGCAAAAAGACCCAACACAGCCAATAAAATTAACTAATTAATTAATTAATATAAAAAAAGAAATAAATGAAAAAGAAATGAAGGGAACAGTAGTAAAGATCAATAAAATTAAAAGCTGGTTCTTAGAGAAGAAAAACAAAAATGATAAAACATTAGCCAGACAAATCAGGAAAAAAGGGAGAAGACCAATATCAACAAAATCAGAAATGAAAAAAAAGTAACAACTGACCCTGCAGAGATACAAAGAATCATAAAAAACTACCACAAGTGACTGTATGCCAATAAAATGAACAACTTGGAAGAAATGGACAAATTCTTAGAAAAATAAAATCTTCAAGGACTGAACCAGGAAGAAATAGAAAATATGAATAGACCAATCACAAGCAATGGAATTGAAATTGTGATTAAAAATTTTCCAAAAACAAAAACAACAACAAAAAAACCCAGGGCCAAATGGCTTCACAGGTGAATTCTGTCAAACATTTAGAGAAGAGCTAGCCCTATCCTTCTCAAACTCTTTCTAAGTATAGCAGTAGGAGGAACACTCCCAAACTCATTCTATGGGGCCACCATCACCCTGATACCAAAACCAGACAAAGACATCACAAAAAAGATAATCAGAGGCCAATTTCTACTGATGAAGATAGATGAAAAAAAGAAAACTCAACAAAATACTAGCAAACAGAATCCAGCAGCACAATAAAAAGATCATAGACCATGATCAAGTGGGGTTTATCCCTGGGATGCAAGGATTCTTCAATATATGCAAAACAATCAATGTGATACATCATATTAACAAATTGAAGGATAAAAACCATATGATCATCTCAATAGATACAGAAAAAGCTTTTGACAAAATTCAACACATATTTATGATAAAAACTCTCCAGAATGTAGGCATAGAAGGAAACTATCTCCACATGATAAAAGCCATAAATGACAAACCAACAGCCAATATCATTCTCAATGGAGAAAAAATAAAACCATTTTCTCTAAGAACAGGAAAAAGACAAGGTGGCCCACTTTCACCACTGTTATTCAACACAGTTTTAGAAGTATTAGCCATGGCAATCAGAGAAGAAAAAGAAGTAAAAGGAATCCAAACTAGAAAAGGAGGATAACTGTCACTCTTTGCAGATGCCATGATACTATACATAGAAAATCCTAGAGATGCTACCAGAAAGCAACTAGAACTAAACAATTAATTTACTGAAGTAGCTAGATACAACATTAATGCACAGAAATCTCTTGCATTCCTATACACTAACAACAAAAAACAGAAAGAGAAATTAAGGAAACACTCACATTTAACACTGTAACAAAAAATAAAATACCTGCAATAAAACTGCCTAAGGAGGCAAAAGACCTGTATACAAAAAAACTATAAGACACTAATGAAAGAAATCAAAGATGATACAAACAGATGGAGAGACATACCATGGTCTTGGATTGGAAGAATCAACATCGTGACAATGACTATCCTACCCAAAGTAATCTACAGATTCAATGCAATGCCTATCAAATTACCAATGGCATTTTTCACAGAACTAGAAGAAGAAATTTTACAATTTGTGTGGAAACACAAAAGACCCCAAATAGCTAAAGCAATCTTGAGCAGGAAAAATGAAGCTGGATGAATCAGGATCCCTGACTTAAGACTATACTACAAGGCTACAGTGATCAAGACAATATGGTACTGGCACAAAAACAGAAATATAGATTAATGGAACAGGATAGAAAGCCCTGAGATAAACCCACACACACATGGTTACCTTTATATTTGACAAAGGAGGCAAAAATATACAAGGGAGAAAAGAAGTCCTCTTCAGTAAGTGGTGCTGGGAAAATTGGACAGCTCCATTCAAAAGAATGAATTTAAAACACTTCTGAACACCATGCACAAAAATAAACTCAAAATACATTTAAAGCCCTAACTGTAAGACCAGACAACATAAAACTCTTAGATAAAAACATAGGCAGAACACTCTATGACATAAATCACAGAAAGATCCTTTTTGACCCACCTCCTAGATTAATAGAAATAAAAAACAAAAATAAACAAATGGGACCTAATGAAACTTAAAGGCTTTTGCACAGCAAAGGTAACTATAAACAAGACGAAAAGAAAACCCTGAGAATGGGAGAAAATATTTGCAAACAAACCAACGGACAAAGCATTAATCTCCAAAATGTATAAACAGCTCATGCAGCTCAATATCAAAAAACATACAAACAAACAACAACCCAATCCTAAAATGGGCAGAAGACCTAAACAGACATTTCTCCAAAGAAGACAGAAGGTGGCCAAGAGGCACATGAAAAGCTGCTCAACATCACTAACTATTAGAGAAATGCATATCAAAACTACAATGTGGTATCACCCCACATCAGTTAGAATAGGCATCATCAGAAAATCTACAAACAATAAATGCTAGAGAGGGTGTGGATAAAAGGGAACCTTTTGCACTGTTGGTGGGAATGTAAATTGATATACAGGCACTATGGAAAACAGTATGGAGGTTTTTTACAAAACTGAAAAGGGAATTACCATATGACCCAGCAATCCCACTACTGGGCAAAAACCCTGAGAAAACCATAATTCAAAAAGATGCATGCACCCCAATGTTCATTGCAGCACGATTTACAATAACCAGGTCAAGGAAGCAACTTAAATGTCCATCAACAGATGAACGGATAAACAAGGTGTGGTATGTATATACCATGGAATATTACTCAGCCATAAAAATGGAATGATATTAGGCTATTCGTAGAGATGTAGTTAGCCCTAGAGGCTGTCATACAGTTGGAAATAAGTCAGTGGAAAACAAATATTCTATATTAAGGCATATATGTGGAACCTAGAAAAATGATACAGATGAACTGGTTGTAAGGCAGAGATAGAGACAGTGATGTAGAGAACAAGCCTGTGGACACCAAAGGGGGAAAGCGGTGGGTGGGTGGGTGGGCGGGTTGAATTGGGAGATTGGGATTGACATATATACACTATTATGTATAAAATTGATAACTAAAAAGAAAAAAATTAACAAATTGTATACTTTATTTTTCCCTCAGATCTTTCTTGAAGTATAACTTTTTTACAATGTTGTGCAGTTTCCAATCTACAACAAAGTGTATTAGCTGTATTTACACATATATCTCCATATCCCCTCACTCTTGAGCCTCCCTCTCCTCCTCCCTATCCCACCCCTCTAGCTCATCACCAAGCATTGAGTTGATCTCCCAATATTATGTGGCTGCTTCCCACTAGCTATCTATTTTACATTTGGTAGTGTATATATGTGTATGCCACCCTCTCACTTCATCCCAGCTTCCTCGTCCCCCACTGTCATCAAGACCATTCTGATTGGTGTAAGGTGATACCTCATTATGGGTTTTATTTGCATTTATCTAATGATTACTGATGTTGAGTATCTTTTCATGTGTTTGTTAGACATCTGCATGACTTCTTTGGAGAAATGTCTCTTTAGGTTTTCCGCTCATTTTTGGATTGAGTTGTTTGTTTGATATTGAGCTGCGTGAACTGCTAGTATATTTTTGAGATTAACCCTTTGTCAGTTGCTTCGTTGGCAAATATTTTTCCCCATTCTGAGGGTTGTCGTCTTGTTTATGGTTTCTTTTGCTGTGCAGAAGCTTTTAAGTTTCATTAGGTCCCATTTGTTTATTTTTGTTTTTATTTCCATTATTTGAGGAGGTTGGTCAAAAAGGATCTTGCTTTGATTTAATGTCATACAGGGTTCTGCCTATGTTTTCCTATGAGAGTTTTATAGTGTCTAGCCTTACATTTAGGTTTTTAATCCATTTTGAGTTTATTTTTGTGTATTGTGTTAGGAAGTGTTCTAATTTCATTCTTTTACATGTAGCTGTCCAATTTTCCCAACACCACTTATTGAAGAGTCTGTCTTTTCCCCATTGTATATTCTTGCTTCCTTGTCAAAGATAAGGTGCCCATACGTGCGTGGGTTTATCTCTGGGATTTCTATCCTTTTACAATGATCTATATTTCTGTTTTTGTTCCAGTACCATACTGTCTTGATCACTGTAGCCTTGTAGTATAGTCTTAAATCAGGGATCATGATTCATCCAGCTCCATTTTTTCCTTCTCAAGATTGCTTTGGCTATTCAGGGTCTTTTGCATTTCCATACAAATCATAAAAATTCTTGTTCTAGTTCTGTGAAAAATGCCATTGGTAATTTGATAGGCATTGCATTGAATCTGTAGATTACTTTGGGTAGGATAGTCATTTTCACAATGTTGATTATTCTGATCCAAGAACATGGTATATCTCTCCATCTGTTTGTATCATCTTTGATTTCATTCATCAGTGTCTTATAGTTTTCTGCATACAGGTCTTTTGCCTCCTTAGGCAGGTTTATTACTAGATATTTTATTCTTTTTGTTGCAATGTTAAATGTGAGTGTTTCCTTAATTTCTCTTTCTGATTTTTTGTTGTTAGTGTATAGGAATGCAAGAGATTTCTGTGCATTAATTTTGTATCATGCTACTTTACTAAATTAATCAATTAGATCCAGTAGTTTTCTGGTAGCATCTTTAGTATTTTCTATGTATAATATCATATCATCTTCAAAGAGTGACAATTTTACTTCTTTTCCAATATGGATTCCTTCTATTTCTTTTTCTTCTCTGGTTGCCATGGCTAAAACTTCCAAAATATGTTGAATAATAATGGTGAGAGTGGTAACCGTTGTCTTGCTTCTGTTCTTAGAGGGGATTCTTTCAGTTTTTCACCATTGAGAATGATGTTGGCTTTTGGTTTAGCATATATGGCTTATATCATGTTGAGGCAGTTTCCTTTTATGCCGATTTTATGGAGAAATTTTATCATAAATTGGTGTTGAATTTTGTCAAAGCTTTTTCTTCATCTATTGAGAAGATCATATGGTTTTTCTCCTTCAATTTGTTAATATGGTGTATCATGTTGATTGATTTGCATATACTGAAGAATTCTTGCATTCCTGGGGTAAACCCTACTTGAGCATCGTGTATGATCTTTTTATTGTGCTGTTGGATTCTGTTGGCTAGTATTTTGTTGATCTGTACAAATTGGCCTGTAATTTTCTTTTTATGAGATTTGATATCAGGGTTGTGGTGGTCTCATAGAATGAGTTTGGGAATGTTCTTCCTTCTGTTATATTTTTGAATATTTTGAGAGGGATAAGTGCTAGCTCTTCTCTAAATGTTTGATAGAATTCACCTGTGAAGCCATCTGGCCCTGGGCTTTCTTCTGTTGGAAGATTTTTAATCACAGTTTCCATTTCTGTTCTTGTGATTGGTCTATTCATATTTTCTATTTCTTCCTGGTTGAGTCCTGGAAGGTTTTACTTTTCTAAGAATTTGTCCGTTTCTTCCAGGTTGTGCATTTCATTGGCATATAGTTGCTTGTAGTAGTCTCTCAGGATCCTTTATATTTCTGCAATGTCTGCTGTTACTTCTTTCTCATTTCTAATTCTGTTGATTTGCATCTTTTCTCTTTTTTCCTGATGAGTCAGGCTAATTTTTTATCAATTTTGTTTATCTTCTCAAGAAACCAGCTTATAATTTTATGGATCTCTGCTATTGTTTCCTTCATTTTGTAAAAAATTATTTGTTTGTTTGTTTGTTTATTGTCTGCCTTGGGTCTTGGTTGCTGCACACTGAATTTCTCTAGTTCTGGGGAGTGCAGGGTACTCTTTGTTGCAGTGTGAGGGCTTCTCATTGCAGTGGCTTCTGTTGTTGCAGAGCACAGGCTCTAGGCACATGGGTTTCAGTAGTTGTGGCACATGGGTTCAAGAGTTGTGGCTCACAGGGTCTGGAGTGCAGGCTCAGTAGTTGTGGCACATGGCCTTAGTTGCTCTGCAGCATGTGGGATCTTCCTGGACCAGGACTAGAACCTGTGTTCCCTGCATTGGCAGGTGGATTCTTAACAACTCTGCCACCAGTGAAGCTATCCTTCATTTCTTTTTCATTTACTCTAATCTGATCTTTATGATCCCTTTGCTTCTTCTAACCTTGAGTGTTTCTTTTGTTGTTGTTGATCTTCTTTCTCTAATTGTTTTAGATGTAAGGGTAGGTTGTTTATTTATGATTTTTCTTGTTTCTTGAGATAGGTTGTATTGCTATAAACTTCCCTCTTAGAAATGTTTTTGCTCTATCCCATAGGATTTGGGTCATCATGTTTTCATTGTCATTTGTTTCTAGGTGTTTTTTTAATTTCCTCTTTGATTTCTTTAGTGATCTCTTGGTTGTTTAATAGCATATTGACTAGTCTCCCTGTATTTGTATTGTTAACATTTTTTTTCCTGTAATTGATATCTAGTCTCATGGCATTGTGCTCGGAAAATATGCTTGATTGGATTTCTGTTTTCTTAAACTTACCAAGGCTTGATTTGTGACCCAAGATGTGATGTATCCTGCAGAATGTTCCATGTGCACTTGAGAAGATAGTTTATTCTGTAGTTTGGGGATGGAATGTCCTATAAATATCAGTTATGACCATCTGGTCTAATGTGCCTTTTAAAGCTTGTGTTTCCTTCTCTATTTTCTGTGTTGATTATCTTTCCATTGGTATAAATGGGATGTTAATATCTCCTACTATTATTGTGTTCATATTCATTTCCCCTTTTATGGGGCTCCTATGCTGGGCACATAGATATTTACAATTGTTTTACCTTCTTGGATTTGTCCCTTGATGATTATGTAGTGTCCTTACATGTCTCTTTTAATAGTTTTTATTTTAAAGTCTAATTTGTCCTATATGAGTATTGCTAATCCAGATTTCTTTTGACTTCCATTTGCATGGAATATCTTTTTCCATCCCTTTACTTTCAGTCAGTAAGTGTCCCTAGGTCTGAAGTGGCTTTCTTGTAGACAGCATATATAAGGGTCTTGTTTGTGTATCCATTCAGCCAGTCTGTGTCTTTGGGCTGGAGCATGTAAACTATTTACATTTAAGGTAATGATTGCCATGTATGTTCCTATTACCATTTTCTTAATTGTTTTGGGTTTGTTTTTGTACATCTTTTCCTTTTGTTGTGCTTCCTGCCTAGAGAAATTCCTTTAGCAAGAGTTTTAAAGCTGGTTTGGTGGTACTGAATTCTCTTAGCTTTTGCTTGTCTGTAAAGCTTTTGATTTCTCCATGGAATATGAATGAGATTCTTGCTGGGTAGAGTATTCTTGGCTGTAGGTTTTTCCTATTCAGCACTTTAAATATACTCTTCCAATCCCTTCTGGCCTGCAGAGTTTCTACTGAAAGATCAGCTCTTAACCTTACAGGGGTTTCCTTGTATGTTATTTGTTGCTTTTCTCTCACTACTTTTAATGTTTTTTCTTTGTGTTAATTGTCATTAGTTTCACTAATATGTGTGTCAGTGTGTTTCTCCTTGGTTTTGTCCTGTATGGGACTCTCTGAGCTTCTTGCCCTTGATTAACTGTTTCCTTTCCCATGTTGGGGAAGTTTTCAACTATAATCTCTTCAAATATTTTCTCAGATCCTTTCTTTTTTTCTCCTTTTTCTGGGATGCCTAGACTTCTAATGTTGGTGAACTTAATATTGTCCCCACGGTCCATGAGACTGTCCTCAGTTTTTTTCATTCTTTTTTCTTCTCTCTGGCAGTTGTTTCCACCATTCTGCTTTCCAGCTCATTCTTTCTTATGCCTCATTTATTCTGCTATTGATTCCATCTAGAATATTTTTAATTTCAGTTATTGTGTTGTTCATTACTGTTTGTTTGGTCTTTAGTTCTTCTATATCATTGTTAAGTGTTTCTTGTATTTTCTCTATTCTCTTTTAGAGATTTTGTGTCATCTTTACTATCATTAATCTGAATTATTTTTCAGGCAATTTGCCTATTTCTTCTTCATGTATTTGGTCTTGTGGGTTTTTATCTTGCTCCTTTGCCTGCAAGATGTTTCTCTGTTTTCTTATTTTGTCTAATTTACAGTATTTGAGGCCTCCTTTCCCTAGGTTGATGAGTCATAGTTCCTACTATATCTGTTCTCTGCCCCCTGTGGTGGTATTGCTCTACTGTCTTGGGTAGGCTTCCTGAATGGGAGGACTAGTGCCTTCATTCTCATGGGTGGAAGTGATTCTTTTCCCTCTGATGAGCAGGGCTGTGTCAGGTGGTGCATTTTGGGGTGCCTGTGAGCTTAGTATGACTTTAGGTAATCTGTGTGCTGATGGGTGGGTTTCTGTTCCTGTCTTGTTTGCTGTTTTCTTTGAGGCATCCAGTACTGGTAGCTGCAGGCAGTTGGCTGGAGATGGGTCTTGGACTCTGATAGAGGCCTCCATGAGAGCTCTCAGCAATAAATCTTCCCTGTGGTGCAGGATCTCTACTGGTCCAGTGTCCTGGACTCAGTGTTTCCTCACCAGAGCTGCAGGCCTGACTTCTGGTCAAGGAATCAAGACCCTGCAGGTTGCTTGTCCCAGCAATGAAGGGGATTAAAAATATTAACCAAATCCCAGACCAATGGTAAAAAGTTAAATTAAACAAATACTGAAACAAGGAAACAAGTACATGCACATGAGAAAAAAGCAGAAACAAATAGAACATAAAGTACTAGAACAACCAGACAAAAGAATCCCAGAACAAAATTAGACTATTAAAAAGAAAACCAACAAAACTCAACCCCCCTCAAAAAAAAAATACCAAAGCAGAGTGTCAGCTAAAGACTGATGCAAAGAATCAAAACAAACCAATAAGAATGATAAAAAAAAAAAGAGTGAGAGAAAGGGGAAAGAAGACAGAACAAAAGAAGAGAAACATAGGAATGGAAATTTTAAAAAAAAATTAAGGAAAATAAAAGAAAAAGGAAAAAGAAGAAAAAAATGACAAACAAAACCCCAGAGTAATGGTGAAAGAAAATGAAATGAATAAAAGTAGAAACAAGGACTAAATATAACAAAGAGCAAATGAACAACTGGATAAACTGAAGAACCCCAAAATGAAATCAGTTAGAATTAAGATAAATACACAACCTAAAAACAAGAACCAAAGCAGCGTGTCAACTGAAGAATAAAGCAAGGAAATAGGACAGACTGATAACAATGATTAAAAATAAAAAAGGATAAAATGAAATAAAATGGGATAAAACACAGAACAACAGAAAAGTTAGGTATAAATGGAAATATAAAAAGAAAAAGAAAAAATAATAAAAATGTATTAAAGAAAAAGAAGAAAAAAAAGATAATGGAAATGAACACAGCACAACAGAAAAGCCAACTAGAAATAGAAATATATAAAAAATAAAAATAAGAACTAAAAGAAAAAAATATTATAAAACACAAAGATCCCTTAAGACTAAAATAATAATAGTAGTAGTAGTAATAATAATAATAATAATAAAAGTCAGAACCATCAACAGAATGAATCAAAACAATATAATTAATAATAATAATTCTGTTTCCTTGAGATCTCAGCTGTAAGTGTCTTGGTACAACTCTTGAACCACAGGCCACCTCTACCTCCCCAAGAGGCCCTCCTCTGTCTCTGAGTTGTACTCTGGACCTACTGTGGGCCCTCTGTGTTCCATTTAGGCTCTGGTCTGGCCCAATTCCTATGTGTGCTTGCTCCCAAATTGAACCGCTGCCATAGCTAGACCTTTTTCATTTGTGGGAGTATTCACTGTCTACTTTGATTTTCCAAAGACACAGGGTCTACCTAGCTGATTGCAGGGATTTAATCTGCAGCTTGTACAGCTGATGGAAGGATTTTCAATCCTCTTCCTTAGTCCCCATCTCCCTGGTGTTCAGCTTTGGTTTTATCCCTGCCTCTGCGTGTGGTCCACCCACAGGAGTATGGTCCTGAGGCTGCCTTGGAGCCCTTGGGTCTGCCTCAGTGAAGGCTTCCTTTATTGTTCGTCTGCAGGTGCTGGCACGTGGGGAGAGAGAGGGTATAATATCAGCTCCTCCCCTGCATGTTAGTCAGCAGTAGCACCCTGTTTGGATCACAGGGACCCTAGTGTCAGCACCAAATGTGCAGGGAAGCCAGCAGCCATGCATGTAAGAGATATGGCCCTAGTGATGGTCAGCCCTGGTCAGTCTTTTTTGGCATTTGGCAGCAGGCATGCTAGGGCCAGCCCTTGAGTCTTTTTCTATTACTCATTGACTGGTGTGCAGCAGCCAGCTCTGGAGAGGGCTTCCTTTATTCAAATTGTACACTTTCAATATATGTAGTTTGTTGTATATCAATTATATTTTAAACTCTTTTTAAAATTTTAAAAAAGCTGGGTAAAAGTTTTCTTTGTATTGATGTATAGTTGATTTACAATGTTATATTAGTTGCAGGTATGCAACATAGTGGTACAAAATTTGTATAGATTATGCTCCATTTAGAGTTATTATAAAATACTGGCTATATTCCCTGTGCTGTACAATATATCCTTGTAGCTTCTTTATTTTATAAATAGTAGTTTGTATCTCTTAATCCCCTACCCCTATTTTGCCCCTCCCCCTTTCCTCTCCCCACTGGTAATGATGTTTGTTCTCTGTATCTGTGTCTGTTTCTTTTTCATATTTTATTTTAGTTTTTTTTAAAAATTTTTTAGATTGCACTTATAAATTATAATGTATAGCATTTATCTTCCTCTGTCTGACTTATTTTGCTAAGCATAATACCCTCCAGGGCAAAGGATCCCAATAGACATATATATATATATAAGCACATGAATGAATGTTTAACATCATCAGCCATTAGGGAAATAGTAAATAAAGTGACAATAATATGTTAATATTCTCAATATATTCTTGGTATTATTGAAATATATTCATGGTGTAATCATGCTATATTTTGTCTCAGGATTATTGTGTCATATCTGAAGATTGTTATATCTGAAGATACCACTTCACACCCACTAGCATGGCTACAATGAAAAAAGACAGTTAATAACATATGTTGGTGGAGATGTGGAGAAACTGGAATCCTCATACATCCCTGATTGGAATGTAAAATAATACAAATACTGTGGGGGAAAGTCTGGCAGTTCCCCAAAAGTTTAAACACAGAGTTACCATATGATCCAGCAATTCAACTCCTAGAAATATACTTAAGAGAATTAAAAACAGGTGTTCTAACAAAACTTGTACATGAATGGTCATAACAGCATTATTTGTTATAACCTCAAAGTGGAAAGAACCTAAATATCTATTAAATGATGAATCAATAAATAAAAGTGGTCATATACATACAATAGGATATTATTAGGCAAAAAAAAAAAAGAAATGAAGCACTACTACATGCTTACTACATAGATGCACCTTGAAAACATTATGCTAATGAAGAAACTAGACACAAAATTAATATTTTGTATGATTCCATTTATGTTAAATGTCCAGAATAGGCAAATCTATAGATACAGCAGTTTATCTATGACTGGTAGGGGTTTGGCAAGATAGGTTGTGGGTAAATGGGTATTGACTGCCAAGAGGTACTGAGTTTATTTGGGAAATGATGACAATGTTCTAAAATTAATTGTGCTGATAGTTGCACAACTCTGTAAATATACTAAAACTCATTGAATTGTACTCACTTTAAATGGTTGGATTGCATGGTATATGAATTATATCTCAATGAATATATTTAAAAGACTAAAATAATTATATCTCAATAAAGCTATTGTTCCTTAAGTGGATGAACATAGTCTTCAGAAAAAAACAATTTTCAGATGTAACATAATAATCCTAAAACATAAATTACCATAAATATTTCAAGAATATAGTTAGACTGTACCAAAACTATACTGAGCATGTCAAGAGAGTCTGTAAGTATGGAGCATGCCTTAAAACTCTGTGTACTAGTGAAAAAAAATTTAAATAGGTTACTATGAACCATTCTTTGCCAACAAATTGGACAACCTAGAAGAAATGAACAAGTTTCTAGAAACATACAGCCTACCAAAACTGAGTCAAGAAGAAACAGATAATTTAAACAGACCAATTACTAGAAATGAAATAGAATTTGTTATAAACAACAACAACAACAACAAACTCCCTCCAAACAAACGTCCGGGACCATAAAGCTTCCCTGGTGAATTCTACCAAACATACCTAGAAATTATACCTGTCCTACATAAACTATTCCAAAAATTGTAGAGGAGGGAACACTCTCAAAGGCATTCTATGAAGCCACCAGCACTCTGATACTAAAACCAAAGAAAGACACTACCAAAAAAAAAAAAAGAAAATACAGGCTAATATCTTTGATGAATACAGATGCAAAAATCCTCAAAAAAAAAAAAAAAAAAAGCAAGCCGAATCCAACAACACATAGAAAAATGTCATACACCACAATCAAGTTGGATTCATCCCAAGATCACAAGCATGATTCAACATATGCAAATCAATCAATGTAATACACCATATCAACAAAGAAAAGACAAGAAATGCATAATGATCTCAATAGATGCAGAAAAGTCATTTGATAAAATTTGACATCAATTCATAATAAAAACTTTTACCAAAGTGGGTATAGGAACATATCTCAGCATAATAAATGCTATTTATAAAAAACCCACAGCCAACATAATACTCAATGGTGAAAATATGAAAGCCTTCCTGCTAAAATCTGGAACAAGACAAGGTTGCTCACTCTCACCACTTCTATTCAACATGGTATTGGAAGTCCTAGCCACAACAATTAGACAATAAAAGAAATAAAAGTTACCCAAATTGGAAGAGAAGAGGTCAAATTATATTATAAGCAGCTGACATGATATTATATATAGAAAACCCTAAAGACTCCACACAAAAACTACTAAAATTGATAAATGAATTCAGCAAGGTAGCAGGATACAAAATTAATATACAGAAATCAGTTACATATTTTTACACTAACAACGAAATATTGGGAAGGGAAATTTAAAAAGCAATCCCTTCTAAAATTGCATCAAAAAATACAATAGGAATAAACCTGACCAAGAAGATGGAAGACTTAAATACTGAAAAGTATAAAACACTGATAAAGAAAATTGAAGACGAGTCAAAGATAGGGACAGATACCCCATGCTCTTGGATTGGAAGAATTAATATTGCTAAAATGGCCATACTACCCAAAGCAATATACAGATTTAATGTGACACCTATTAAATTACCCATGACATTTTTCACAGAACTAGAAAAATTACCCTAAAATATATGGAACCATAAAAGACCCAGGATTGTGAAAGCAATCCTGAGGAAAAAGAACAAAGATGGAGGCATAATCCTTCTAGACTTCAGACAATACTACAAAGTGACAATAACCAAAACAGCATGGTATTAGCACAAAAACACACATATGGATCAATGGAAGAGATAGAGAGTCTAAAAATAAGGCCACATGCCTACAATCAATTAATCTTCAATAAAGGAAGCAAGAATACACAGTGGAGAAAAGACAGTCTTTTTGTCAAGTGGTGTTGGGAATGCTGGATAGCCACATCTAAATCAATGAAGTTAGAACACTCCCTCACACCATACACAGAAATAAACTCAAAAATGGCTTAAAGATTTAAATATAAGATAGGACACTATAAAACTTCTAGAAGAGAACATAGGGAAAACATTCTCTGACATAAATTGTACCAATGATTTTAGGTCAGTCTCCCAAGGCAATAGAAATAAAAACATAAATAAACAAATGGGACCTAATCAAACTTATAAGCTTTTGCACAGAAAAGAAAACCATAAACAAAACTAAAAGACAACTTCCAAACTGGGAGAAAATATTTTCAAATGATGCCACCATTAATAGATTAATATCCAAAATATACGAACAGCTTATGCAACTCAATAACACAAAAGAAAAAAGAAAAAAAAAAACACCCAAGGAGAAAGAAAGATGGTGGTGAAGTAGGACATGGAGTGCATCTCTCTCCACAGATGCATCAGGAATACAACAAAAGATGCAATAATTCCCACAGAAAACTGGCTGAACACTAGCAGAAGACCTTGAACAGCAGAAAGGACTACTAAGATCCTGGCATAAGTGAGTAGGATAGAAAAAAAAGAAGAAAGGAGAAAGAGGAGGAGAAAAAAAAGGGATGGGTCCTGCACCCTGGGGTTGGGAGCTGAAACAGAGGAGAGATTACCAAATTTGGGAAAATCCCCCTTATCTGATAGGGAAACTCCCTCTCTAATGGGGAATTTGATTGGTTCAGAAGGGAGGCATTTGGGACTGTCCAAAGAGGGAGAAGTGGCCAATCCATGGCAGACGGGAAAGAATGAGAAACACATAGAGTAGCCATACCACAGCCCTGCGTGTCCCAGACTGAGACGTGGGTTCACAGCAGTACAGGGGGTCTGAGAGCTGGAAAGTGGGGACAAGAGAACTGGCCCAGGGTGAGAACCATGATTGGCTGTGGGGAGATGGACTGAAGGGATGGGAGGGAAGAAATCAGCAGCAGAGAATGCCTACTCTGGAAAACTGGGCTGCCATGGAAACAGGGCACCACTGCTGAGCCACAAGCAGGGGGTAGGAGCCACTGTTGTAGCCTCTTTCTCAGCACCTGTGACAAACAAAGGGAGGTCCCCTCTAGGCCTGGCTGTCAAGTGCCAGTTAACAAGGAATAAAAAAGCCCCCTCAGGGGCTGGCCCCTATATGCCTGCTGCTGAGAGCCAGAAGAAGTAGGCCAGGGCAGGCCATCTCTGGAGACATTCCTCTTACACCTGACCCCAATGTCTTCCCTGTGCAACTAGCACTGCCACTGCCACCAGGGCTCCTGAAACCCAGGCAGGGCACTACTGCAGACTCACTTGCAGGGGAAGGAGCCATTATTGTACCCTCTTCTCCCCACACACCAGCACCTACAAATGAACAATAAAGAAAGCTCCACCAGTCACAGAGTAATACAAAAAGCCCCCAAGGGCTGGCCTTCATGTGCCTTATGCTGGGCACCAGTAAAGAACCACACTAAGGCCAGATTTCCTATACCTGTGGCCACCGGCATCCCTGTGCATTTTGTTTCACCCCTGGGGCTTCTGAGATCCAAGAAGGGTGCTACTGCTGAGTCACATGCAGGGAGAGGAGCCACTGTCAAAGCCTCTCTGTCTCCCTACACACTGGTGCCTGCAGATGAACAATAGAGGAAACTCTCACTGAGGCAGACCCAAAGAGCTCCAAGGCAGCCTCAGGACCAGACTTCATTGGCTGGACCATACGCAGAGGTGGGGACAAAACCAAAGCTGAACAACAGGGATAGGAGGACTAAGAAAAAGGTTCTAAAATCTTTTCATCAGCTATACAAGCTGCAGGCTAAATAACCATGATCAGCTAGGTAGACCATATGTCTTTACAATATCTGAGTAGACAATGAATGTTCCCACAAATGAAAAAGGTCTAGCTCTGGCAGCTGTGGACTTTGAGAGCAAGCACACACAGGAATTGGACCAGATCAGAGCCTAAGTGGACCCCATAGGACCCACAGCAGGTCCAGAGTTCAACCCAGAGGCAGAGGAGGGTCTCTTGGGGAAGTGAAGATGGCCTGAGGCTCAAGGCATGAACAAGGACACTTACAACTGAGACCCAAAGGAAACAGAATTATTATTATTAATTCTATTCATTTAATCCATTCTGTTGTCAGTTCCTGCTTTTTTTTTTTTTTTTTACAATCTTAGTCCTAAGGGATCTTCAGATTTCATAACATTTTTATTATATTTATACTTTTATTTTTATTTTTATCCTTTTTATATATTTCTCTTTCTAGCTAGCTTTTCTGTAGTGCTGAGTTTATCTCCCCTATCTTCTCTTCTTATCTTTAATACATTTCTATTTTATTTTATTTTATTTTATTTTATTTTTATATTTCCAGTTACACTATGCTCTTCTGTTGCTCTGTGATTTATTTCTTTTTGTTTTATTTTACCTTATTATACTTTTAATCATTATTAATGCTCTGCTCTGTTTCCTTGCTTTATTCTTCAGATGACACACTGCTTTGACTTTTGTTTTTATGTTTTGTCTTTATCTTAGTATAATTGTAATTGTTTGAATTAGTTTTGGGGATCTTCAGTCTATCTGTTCCCTTACTCTTTGTTATATTTGGTCCTTGTTTCTAGTTGCTCCCTGCCATATTTGGGCCTCATTTTCACAATTCCTCTGGATTTTTTGTTCTGTTTTGTTGTGTTTTTACCATGCTTGTTGGTTTGTTTTGTTTCTTTGCATCACTCTTTAGTTGGCACTCTCCTTAGGTTTTGTTTTCTTTGGTTTTGAATTTTTGTTGGTTTTCTCTTTAATTGTCTGATTGCATTCTGGTGTTCTTATATCCACTTGTTCTAGTACTTTATGTTCTATTGGGTTCTGTTTCTGTTTTTCCTGTGTATGTATAGGTTTCCTTGATTCAGCATTTGTTTGTTTGACTTAACCTTTTACCATTAGTCTGGGGCAGGATCATCTCTCTTAATCCCATTTATTGCCAGGATGAGCAACCTGTGGAATCTGAATTCCTCAACCAGAAGTCAACTCTGAGGCTCAGGGGAGGGAGCACTGAGTCCAGGGTGCTAGAACTCTAGGGAGTTCTGAGCCATAGCAAATAATAATTGCACAGTGATCTCATGGAGGCCTCTATCAGAGTCTAAGACCAGCTTCATCCAACTGCCTGCAACTGCTACTGTTGGATAATTCACACCAAACAATAAGCAACAAAGGAACAAAAGCCCACCCATCAGGACACAGACTACTTAAAGCCATACTAAGCTCATAGATACCTCCAAACATACCACCTGACATGGCCCTGCCCATCAGAAGGAAAAGACTCATACCCACACACACAAAAGCAGGCACCAGACCCTTCTATCAGGAAACCTACTCAAGACACTGGACCAAACTCACCACAGGGTGCATAGAACAGAAAGAAGAGGAAGTAATACTAGGCAGCAAAGGAAAAGGAGACATCAAATACTGTTAATTAGACAAAATGAGAAAACAAAGAAACACCTTGCAGACAAAGGAGCAAGATAAAAACCCACAAGACCAAATAAACAAAGAGGAGATAGGCAAAATGCCTGAAAAAAGAATTCAGAGTAATGAGAGTAAAGGTGATCTAAAATCTCAAAAACAAAAGAGAAAATACAAGAAACACTTACTATGGACCTAGAAGAACTAAAGAGCAAACAAACAGTATTGAACAACACAATAACTGAAATTAAAAATACTCTAGATGGAATCAACAGCAGAATAACTAAGGCAGAAGAATGAGTAAGTGACCTGGAAGATAGAATGGTGGGAATAACTGCCACAGAGCAGGAAAAAGAAAAAAAGAATAAAAAGAATGGACAAAGTTCCAGAGACCTTGGGGACAACATTAAGCACACCAATATTCGAATCGTAGGTGTCCCAGAAGACGAAGAAGAAAATAAAGCGTCTGAGAAAATATTTGAAGAGGTTATAGTGGAAAACTTCCCCAACGTGGAAAAGGAAACAGTTAATCAAGTCCAAGGGGCACAGAGAGTTCCACTTAGAATAAACTCAAGGAGAAAAACACCTAGGCACATATTAATCAAAGTAACAAAAGTTAAACACAAAGAAAAAATTTTAAAAGCAGCAAGAGAAAAGCAATAAGTAACACATAAGGGAAAACCCATAAGGATAATGGCTGATCTTTCTGCAGAAATTCTGCAGGCCAGAAGGGAGAGGCTGCATACACTTAAACTCTTAAAAGAAAAAAACATACAGCCAAGAATACTCTAACCTGCAAGAATCTCATTTGAATTCGACAGAGAAAAATCAAAAGCTTTACAGACAAGCAAAAGTTAAGAGAACTCAGCACCACCAAACTAGCCCTAAAACAATTGCTAAAGGAACTTCTCTAGGCAGGAAAGAGAAGGAAAAGACCTACAAAAATAAACCCAAAACAATTAGGAAAATGGTAATAGGAACATACATGTCAATAATTACCTTAAATGTAAATGGTTTAAATGCTCCAACGAAATGACATAGACAAGCTGAATGGATACAAAAACAAAACCCTTATATATGTGGTCTACAAGAAAGAGACTTCAGACCTAGGGGCACTTACTGGCTAAAAGTAAGGGGATGGAATAAGATATTCCCTGATAATGAATGTCAAAAGAAAGCTGGGGTAGCAATACTCATATAGCACAAATTAGACTTTAAAGGAAATAGTATTATAAGAGACAAGGAAGGACACTACATGATGATCAAGGGATCAATCCAAGAAGAAGATGTAACAGTTGCAAATATCTATGCATGCAACAAAGGAGCACCTTAATATATAAGGCAAATGCTAACAGCTATAAAAGGGGACATGGACAATAACACAATAATAGCTGGAAACTTTAACATTCCACTGACACAAATGGACAGATCATCCAAACAGAAAATAAATAAGGAAACACAAGCTTTAAATGACATATTAGAACATCTTGACTTACAACATTTATAGGACATTCCATCCAAAAACTGCAGAATATACCTCCTTCTCAAGTGCACATGGAATATTCTCCAGGATAGATCATATCTTGGGTCACAAATCAAGTCTTGGTAAATTCAAGAAAACTGAAATCATATCAAGCATCTTCTCCAACCACAATGCTATGAGACAAGATAACAATTACAGGAAGAAAAACTGTAAAAATTACAAGCACATGGAGGCTAAACAATACGCTATTAAACAACCAAAAAAATCACTGAAGAAATCAAAGAGGATGGTGGGAATGTAAATGGACACAACCACTATGGAGAACAGTATGCCGGTTCCTTGCAAAACTAAAAATAGAGTTACCATATGACCTAGCAATCCCACTACCGTGCATATACCCAGAGAACACCATAATTCAAAAAGACACATGCACTCCAATGTTCATTGCAGCACTATTTACAATAGCCAGGACACGGAAGCAATCTAAATGTCCATCAACAGATGAATGGATAAAAGAGATGTGGTACATATATACAATGGAATATTACTCAGTTGTAAAAATGAATGAAACTGGGACATTTGCAGAGACATGGTTGGACCTAGAGACTGTCATACAGAGCGAAGTGAGTCAGAAAGAGAAAAAAAATATCATATATTAACACATATATGTGGAATATAGAAAAATGGTACAAATCAACCACTTTGCAAGGCAGAAATAGAGACACAGATGTAGAGAACAAACATATGGACACCAAGTGGGGAAAGTGGGGAGGGTTGGGGGGGGAATGAGTTGGGAGATTGGGATACCAAATAGTACACTCTAAATATATGCAGTTTATTGTCTGTTAACTGTATCTCAATAAAAGTTCTTTAAAAAAAAAGAAATCAAAGAGGAAATCATAAAATACCTAGAAATATATGACAATGAAAACCCGACAACCCCAAACCTACAGGACACAGCAAAAGCAGTTCTAAGAGGGAAGTTTATAGCAATCCAATCCTACCTCAAGAAATAAGAAAAATCTTGAATAAACAACCTAACCTTACATGTAAATCAATTAGAGAAAGAACAACAACAACCACAAAAAAGATATCCAAAGTGAGCAGAAGGAAAGAAACCATAAAGATCAAATCAGAAATAAACAAAAAAGAAATGAAGGAAACAACAGCAAAGATCAATAAAACTAAAAGCTGGTTTTTCGGGGAAGGTAAACAAAATTGGTAAGCCGTTAGCCAGACTTATTAGGGAAAAAAAAATGAGAAGACACAAATCAATAGAATTAGAAATGAAAAAGGAGAACAAACAACTGACTGCAGAAATACAAAAGCTCAGAGACTACTGCAAAAGATGAGAAGCTACTACAAAAGATGAGAGACTACTATAAGCAACTATATGCCAATAAATTGGATAACATGGAAGAAATGGATGACTTCTTAGAAAAGTACAATCTCCCAAGACTGCACAAGGAAGAAATAGAAAATATGAACAGACCAATCACAAACACAGAAATTCAAACTGTACCTAAAAATATTCCAACTAACAAAAGCCCAGTGCCAGATGGCTTCACAGGTGAACTCGATCAAATGTTTAGAGAAGAGCTAACACTTATCCTTCTCAAACTCTTCCAAAGTACAGCAAAGGAGGAACAATCCCAAAATCATTCTATGAGGCCACCACCACTATGATACCAAAACCAGACAAAGACATCACAAAAAAGGAAAATTACAGGCCAACATCACTGATGAATATAGATGCAAAAATTCTAAACAAAATACTAGTCAACAGAATCCAAAAGCACATTAAAAAATCATACACCATGATCAACTGGGGTTTATCCCTGGAATGCAAGGATTCTTCAATATATGCAAGTCAATCAATGTGCTACATCATATTAACAAATTGAAGGATAAAAACAATATGATCATCTCAATAGATGCAGAAAAAGCTTTTGATAAAATTCAACATCCATTTCTGATAAAAACTCTCCAGAAATTGGGCATGGAAGGAAATTACCTCAACATAATAAAAGCCATATATGAGAAACCAAAAGCCAGCACCGTTCTAAATGGTGAAAAACTGAAAACAGTCCCTCTAAGAACAGGAACAAGACAAGGGTGCCCACTCTCACCACTATTATTCAACACTTTTGGAAGTTTTAGCCACAACAATCAGAGAAGAAAAAGAAATAAAAGGAATCCAAATTAGAAAAGAAGTAAAATTGTCACTCTTTGCAGATGACATGATTTTATACATAGAACACCCTAAAGACGCTTCCAGAAAACTGTTAGCACTAATCGATGAATTTAGTAAAGTAACAGGATACAAAATTAATGCACAGAAATCTCTTGCATTCCTATACACTAACAATGAAAGATCAGAAAGGGAAATTAAGGAAACACTCCCATTTACCATTGCAACAAAAAGAATAAAATATCTAGTAATAAATTTGCCTAAGGAGGAAAATACCTGTATGCAGAAAACTATGACACTGATGAACGAAATCAAAGATGATACAAACAGATGCAGGGACCTACCATGTTCTTGGATTGGAAGAATCAACATTGTGAAAATGACTATACTACCCAAAGCAATTTACAGATGCAACACAATTCCTATCAAATTACCAATGGCAATTTTCACAGAAGAAGAACAAGAAATTTTATGATTTGTATGGAAATGCAAAAGACCCCAAATAGCCAAAGCAATCTTAAGAAGGAAAAAGGGAGCTAGAAAATGTGGCTCCCTGACTTCAAACTGTACTACAAGGCTACAGTGATCAAGACAGTATGGTACTTGCACAAAAACAAATATAAATCAATGGAAGAGAATAGAGATCCCAGAGATAAACCCATACACATATGGGAACCTTATCTTTGACAAAGGAGGCAGGAACATACAATGAAGAAAAGAGAGCCTCTTCAATAAGTGGTGCTGGGAAAATTGGACAGCAACATGTAAAAGAATGAAATTAGAACACTTCCTAACACCATACACAAAAATAAGCTCAAAATGGATTAAAGACCTAAATGTAAGTCCTGACACTATAAAACTCCTAGAGGAAAACATAGGCAGAACACTCTATGACATAAATCAAAGCAAGATTCTTTTTGACCCACCTCCTAAAATAATGGAAATAAAATAAAAAATAAAGAAATGGGACCTAATGTAACTATGTTTTTTTTTTTTTGCACCACAAAAGAAACCATAAACAAGAGAAGAAGACAACCCTCAGAATGGGAGAAAATATTTGCCATTGAAGCAATTGACAAAAGGTTAATCTCCAAAATATACAAGCAGCTCATGTAGCTCAATATCAAAAAAAGCAAATAACTCAGTTCAAAAATGGGTGGAAGACCTAAATAGACATTTCTCCAAAGAAGACATGCAGATGGATAACAAACACTTGAAAAGATGCTCAACATCACTAATCACTAGAGAAATGCAAGTCAAAGCCACAGTGAGGTATCACATACACTGGTCAGAATGGCCATCATCAAAAAATTTAGAAACAATAAATGCTGGAGAGGATGTGGAGAAAAGGGAACCCTCCTGCACTTTTGGTGGGGATGTAAATTGGTACAGCCTCTATGGAAAACAGTATGGAGGTTCTTTAAAATCTAAAAATAGAACTACCATATGACCCAGCAATCCCACTCCTGGGCATATACCCTGAGAAAACCATAATCCCCAAATAAACATGTACCATAATATTCATTGCAGCACTATTTACAATAGCCAGGATGTGGAAGCAACCTGAATGCCCATCAACAAATGAATGGATAAAGGAGATGTGGCACATATATACAATGGAATATTAGCCAGATAAAGGAACGAAATTGAGTTATTTGTTGTGAGGTGGATGGACCTAGCATCTGTCATACTGAGTGAAGTAAGTCAGAAAGAGTAAAACAAATATTGTATGCTAACACATATACAGAATATAAAAACACAGTACTGATGAACCTAGTGGCAGGGCAGGAATAAAGATGTAGTCTTAGAGAACAGACTTGAGGACATGGTGGGGGTGAATCTAGGACAAAGCGAAAGAGTAGCATAGACATATATACACTACCAAAGGTAAAATGGTTGACTAGTGGGAAGCTGCTGCATAGCACAGGGAGACATAGAGGTATGGGATAAGGAGGTTGGGAGGGAGGCTCAAGAGGGTAGGGATATGGGGATATATGTATATATATAGCTGATTTCCTTTGTTGTACAGCAGAAACTAACACAACATTGTAAAGCAATTATACTCCAATAAAGATCCAGGGGAAAAAAATAACTACAATGAGGTATAACCTCACACGGGTCAGAATGGCTATCATCAAGAAGTCTACAAATAATAAAGTTTGGAAAAGATGTGGAGAAAAGGGAACCCTCCTATACCGTTGGTGGGAATGTAGATCAGTACATCCACTATGGAAAGCAATATGGAGGTCCCTTTTTAAAAAAAAACTAAAAAACTAAAAATAGAGTTACCATATGATTCTTTTGTTTTTTCTTTTTTCTTTATTGGGGTATAATTGCTTTATAGTGTTGTGTTAGTTTCTGCTATACAACAAAGTGAATCAGCTATATGTATACATATATCCCCATATCCCCTCTGTCTTGAGCCTCCCATCCACCCTCCCTATCCCATCCCTTTAAGTCTTCACAAAGCATCGAGCTGATCTCCCTGTGCTCTGTAGCAGCTTCCCACTCGCTCTTTTGCCTTTGGGAATTTGTATATGTCAATGCTACTCTCTCACTACATTCCAGCTTCCCCTTCCTCCACACCTCCTGTGTCCTCAAGTCTGTTCTCTATGTCTGCATCTGTATTCCTGCCCTGCCACTAGGTTCATCAGTACCATTTTTCTAGATTCCATATATATGTGTTAGCATATGGTATTTGCTTTTCTCTTTCTGTCTTACTTCACTCTGTATGACAGACTCTAGGTCCATCCACCTCACTACAAATAACTCAATTTCATTCCTTTTTATGACTGAGTAATATCCCATTGTAGATATGTGCCACATCTTCTTTATCCTGGGCATATATCCAGAGAAAACTGTATTTCAGAGAGATATATGCACCCCCATATTGCCATTTGCAGCAACATGGATGGACCTAGAGATTATCATATTAAGTGAAATAAGCCAGACAGAGAAAAACAAATATCATATATCACTTATATGTGAAATCTAAAATATCATAGAAATGAACTTATTTACAAAACAGAAACAGACTCACTGACATAGAGGACAAGCAAACTTATGGTTACCAAAGGGGAAAGAAGGGCAGGGATAAATTAGGAGTTTTGGATAAGCAGATACAGACTATTACATATAAAATAGAAAAACAAAAAAGTCCTACTGGGACCTTTATTCAGTATCTTGTAATAAACTATAATGGAAAATAATCTGGAAAAGAATATATATGTGTGTGTGTGTGTGTATAACTGTATCACTTTGCTGTACACCAGAAACTAACACAACATTGTAAATTAACTATACTTCAATTTTTTAAGTGTGTGTGTGAATCTTCAGTTGGAAACTACTAATATAAAAGTTGCTAGATTCAAAATTGAAGAATTAAAGCTGTGACAAAGTTAATATTTTTTAAAAAATCTGAAGTTATAACTCATAATACTATATTATTATTGTCTAATAACTGGCAAAGCAGCATGAGGACTCATAAATACAAACATATTGACAGTGAAGGCATTGACAAATCTCTAGGATCTCTCCCTACAGCACACTATTTCTAAAATATTTATACCACTAACATTTACCTGTACCAATTTAACCTAGAAAAATTTAAGCATCTCTTCCAGTTTGACTATTGCCACGCAATTCATCACTTGTTGCTACATCAAAAAACATTATTATTAGCACCTCTGTTTTTACAAGGTAAAAGAACAAATCCTTTGTGATTTTCCAAGGGTCCTTTAGGAAATCTCAGATAGTTTTAAGTACAAGAGATAGTAAGATTCAATTCACATCAGAAGTTGTCAGAGTTGAACTCTTGATTAAGGTAGGATTATAGGTTGCTGAGAAACAATACTTGGATACCTATTTAACCACCTTCACAATAAAAGATTTTTAAAGTAAATATAGTAGGTAAAATGATTGTAAAAAACCTCACATCTTTCCTAAGTGAGAAGTGTTTGTTCTCTTCAATCATGAAGGGCATAATAAAGTCAACATAAACCATAGAATATTTGCTACCTAGGTGAGTTACACAGAATAAAAAATAACCTTATAGAACTTCTTATTAAGAGCAATCTGGAGACTTCCCTGGTGGTTTAATGGTTTAAAAAAAAATTCATCCTGCAATGCAGAGGACACAGGTTCGATCTCTGATCAGGGAAATAAGATCCTACATGCTGCAGGGCAACTAAGCCTGTGTGCCACAAACTACAGAGCCCATACACTCTAGAGCCATTCACCACAACTAGAGAGAAAACCTGCATGCCACAACTAGAGAGAAGCCAGGGAAGCCCCTGTGCCACAACGAAGAGACCTCCCACATGCCACAATGAAGATCCTGTGTGCCACAACTAAGACCCAATGTAGCCATAAATAGATAAATAAATAAATAAATAATTTTTTTAAGAGCAACCTGATGGTCCAAGAAAATTTTGTCAATTTAACAGAGAGAAAAATCAAACTCTAGTTTTGCATGTATATAATACTTGATACTAAAGGAAACAGCTCTTTTTGAAAATTTTATGAACAGACCAATCAAATCTTAGCCAGCTTTTACATGGTAAATAAAATTCCCTTTTCATGAACCTTCTATGACATTCTATTCCCACTCAGATTTTGCAGTATACTTTGTTCTTTTTCATTCTGGAAAAACCATTTTAATTTAGGAAAACTACTTTCTTTTTCCATTAACAAAAACATACCCTGCATGTCTTGCATACAAAGTTGAACTTCTCTGACATCATTGCTCCTATGTATACTGATTATAACTTTAAACTAATGTCTATTTTTCAAAGAAAACTAGAAGGTAGATAATTGAGAATTGTCATACATAAGCATTTTTTAGCAGAATAACAGAGGCTATGAATACATACAATATAGTATTTTATGGTGACACATATCCTTTATACAACTTCTCAAAGTGACAAAAATGAACACATTCATTAACAGACACAAAGATATAGCATATGAAAATAAGAACCAAAGTATATAAACTTAAATTATGCTTTATAATGTTTCTGTATTCTTCTTTGCAAATGATCTAAACATCCAATGACAATTAAGTTAGTAAAGGTTTTTTAGTTACCTAAAGATCTTGGAAATTATCTTTTACCTGACATACAACAAAACATAAGTACTGTTGAAATAAAGTTTGTCAGAATAATAATTCATTTTGGTTAAGCATATATTTACATTGTTCATAGTCTTAAACATTTAGTAGAATTAATGATAGCTGTTTCAGTCAGTAAACCTGTATCGTTTAGGAAGAACATAACTCAAGTAGAATAAAAATCTACACATGTTGTGCTTAACATTGATTATCAGAGAAGACATAGCTGTTTTTGTTAAACAAAAAATATTACACCAATCTCACTTGCCAAATATTTACCTAAATTATGTGAACCTGAATTCTTAAAATGTTTCTTTTTGTTTCTGTAAGTTTACTTTTCATTTTTTAACACACTGAAAATATTGGAAGTTCAATGTCCTTACTTTCTGGGAATTTTAAGAATATTCCTTTTATATAAGCACTTGTTTATCTTTAAACCAATCAGAGTAGATCTTTAAGATTTTTTACAGCCTAATTTGGTAATACCATCTGGAGGTCAAAAAGCATTATGTACTTACATAATGAGAGGTAAAAAGCCTTTCTGAATTACAGACACATTAACAAACACACAGAGAGACAGAAATCATATAGCTTCAAATCTATTTCAGCCCTGAGTCAAAAGTAAACACAAAATTACAAAACATAACAATTCTTATCAAAGAGCCATACTGTTCTCATTGGGTAGGAGTCTTTAATTGATTTGAGCTTAAAACAGATAGACAAACAGAAAAGACTAAAGCCAGATTCCCTTGCCATCTTTCATTCAACAGAGACAAGATCTCTATAAGTCATTAATCCATTTACAGAGATCACAGAGTCAGACAAAGCAAAAGAACCTGCCACAAAAATTCAAGTGAGTAATCAGAAACAATCAAATCCTTACTGAACTATCAGTGGACAAGAGACTGAAACACAGGGCCAAGAATCAGACTCACTATTGGATATGTGTATCACCAGTCAAGAACAGAGTGAAAAAAAGCTCTGAGATCCCTGGTTACTTGGGTGGAATAAACAGGGTTCCAAAGCAAGGTGGAATCCCATCTGAGTCATGGGACCAAACTGTCAAAGACACAATGCACTGGAAAATTAGGGACATGATTTTATTCAGGTTATTGCATTAGGGAGAAAGGTCATTAATGAGGAACACTCAATGAAAAGAAAGGAGGTATGAGCCTTTATAGAGTAGGTAGAAAAAGGGGTCATGAAGAGGGTGAACTGAGGCTATCTGAAAAGTAGAGGCAGTTAGTACTCAGAATACACCAGAACAGCGTGGTCCTTTGTTGTCGGTTGTTTGGAACACAAAGGGATGGGGGGTTTTCTCAACTGCCCTTGCTTTCTGGAAGCATAGGGCTTAGATAAAGTTCAGCATTGCCACATGACACACCAACTTTCTCCTTTTTAGGGTGAGGGGGGAAGGGGAGCTCAATCTTACAATGCATAAAAAAAGATAGATACATTCAAATACAAATTATTTGTACACCTAGCAATGCCCTAGACAGAGATAAAGCCATTTCAATTTTTTCAAAATGTGTTATTAATATTTTTCCCAGCAACTTCCAGAATTATCTCATAATTTGGAGTGAATGTAAATTTAATTTAAAAAATGAAAGTTAACAATCATTTACTCATTCTTGCCTCATTTTCTAGGAAAACCGCTGGTAACTCCATATCCTCCAAGCAGGCCCATGAACTTTATTGTATTTCCCTCAATTAAACCTAACAAACTTACGTTCTCTCAAACAGCCAATACCTCATATAACCTTGAAGAATGTGATTAGCCTCAGAGAAAAGTGGAAGTGTTTTCACTTAGTGGTGAATTATCAATCACACCTCTCAGCTCTGTGCTGTCATACTGTCAAATATTGTGATAACTGAAACTCTTACATTGTTCAAATATCTGTAGGGCAATTAAGTTTGTTGAAACAAAATATATAAAAACAAACATTTTCCCCTGGCTGGAAGAATTCCCAGAGAATATGGCAGGTGATTGTGAACATACAAGAAATTAAACAGATATAATCATTACTCTGGCTTAAAATTCTTTTTTTTTAATTTATTTTCATCTCAAATTTGAAACATCAGTAAAAACACATCCCTGAATGAATGGAAAACATTAGCTCATATGGTTGTATGTCTTGAAAGATTTTGTGGTTTTAGGAAACAACAAAACAGAGGAAAGGAACAGTTCTTTTATTAAAAATGCCATTCTATAAACAAAAGCCATGTGTTGTCTTTGAGCCATATCAAACTCTAAGTTTATTAAAATTTCTACCTTGTACATGTGCTAGAACAATGAAAATACTGTTGTGTACCTGACTTGTCTTTTTCACAGGGGTGACATTATCTTCCACCATAGTGACCTCTCCTAGACAATGTAGTTTCACACAGACTTTAGAAGGGCACCAGAGCCTAGAATCTCCGTTCCAGAAATTCTAGTCACCCACATGCTCTGAGCTAAGTTTAGACTCAAAAAATTAGGCATAGCTGGGAATCCTTTTTTTCTCCCCCAGAAAGTATATTTGTTAACAGAAGCCAAATGATTAAAAAAAGAAGTGCATGGTAAGACCCAGACATTATTACACTCTGAAAAATTTGCTTGATACAGCATAGAGGTTTATATCAGTATAAAGGGTATATAGGTATAGGTATATATCAGTATAAAAAATTGGATTTACTACTGTGGCCAAAGTATATTTAATGGTAATGCTCAATATAGGGGGAGAAGGGAATTCATATCCAGTGTGGATTCCAATCAATTAATGATACCACCCACCCAGAGGATTAGAATAAATAAAATGTATAGCAATCCCACTTGACTCCAGACCACCCCATTCCTGCAGCATTTTAACAGCGGAGACAAAAAAAAACCAAACAAACAAACACTGTTCGAGATTAACTTAGGCAGGAAGAGTTACTCAGGTTAGAGAGTTACAGAACCAACAAAGACCTGAGCCATTTCCCTGCTTTACAAAGAAAGGCGGTAACAAGGATTTTTGCCCAAGATATTGAAAGAAACAAATCTTTTGTGAAAAGATACTTATTTTTAAAAAATGTCTTTAAAAGGAACTTTGAGGAATAACCTAACTGAAGTCTGAGAATAATCTGCAAATTATCTGAGCAATTCTAACACAAATTTTGAGGAACATGAAATTAAGGGACATGAAAAATGTTCAGAAGAAACAGAGTGAAAAGGAATCCAGACTGTACCAAATAGGGCTTCTTCTCTTAATTATATAGCATTAGATTCTCACCAGATCTTTAGTGAGGAAGAACTGGAAGCCCATCTCAAAACTCCACTCAATATCTTTATAGTGATTATATCTATTTACTGTAGTTAGAATAAATTGTATCTAATTTTCACCAAAGAGAGAATTTTAAGGGATTCTCTTGTTTTGTATTCATTAAAATCCCAAATTTAAAAAATTCCTTCAGACATTATTATATATAGGTACCTGGGACAGGTGGCCCCTACCTAATTATATTAGGGTAAAAATTACAGTACTCAGAATGGACAAAAGCAAGTAACTAGTCCATACTCAACCGCACATCACCCCCACCACCTCATTCAGAATACTCTCTTAAAGAGGCTAATTTCTTGCTAGACATGCACTGATCACCCAGGCAGTTTTTATGTTATAAACAAACTGCTCATAATTTTTTCTTAGACATTGCTTTTTCCTCTCCCACCCACTCAGAGTCTGTTTTTGTAAAGTAGCAGTACTACTCTGATAATGTAATGTACTTATGGCAAGTGAAGAATGCTTTCTTTCTAGGCATATTCTTTCTCCCCAACGTAATCATACACACATTTCATTTCTTCTTTTCCCTCTTATCTTTAACCTCACTCTTTGATTATTTCCACTTACTGCAATCCCTTGCCCACTTGTACATATAAATCTGTTTTAGCCACCTAGCATGGTATTTGTCATAGAGTAGGGTCTTAATAACTTGGTTTGAATGCTCCCCTTCTTTTTCTCTCTTTTCTATGTCTTTTCAAGTTATTGTCTTTAAAAAAATTACTGTCTCCTTTCTATTGTTCCACTCACAGTTTTAAAAAAGACCTGAATTAGATAGTATATATATGTGTTATGAGTGATGCATAAAGAAAGG